>NC_041370.1:26060953-26168453 GCF_900634415.1 Cottoperca gobio | reverse complement strand
TGGTTTGACTCGGCCCTCCTGCCTGCCCCTGCCTGAGCTGGGCCTCGTGCTCAACCTGAAGGAGAAGAAGGCTGTCCTAAACCCCACCATCAAGCCTGAGCTGGGGGTCGGCACTGTGATGGACACAGCTGTCAGTATAGGCATCCATGGTGTCGGCATGAGCTACGCAGCAGTAAGTGGTGTGGGGTCATTTCAGGCAAGACATACGACATCACGCAGCAACTTGACTTTCATTGGTCTCTTTGCTAATGGTGATGTTATCAGCAAGCTGCGTTGGTGGTCTTTATTTCCCTCCACTCGAGTGTCTTTGATTTACTAAAGCAGCATAAAACATTTCAGATGGCACACACATAGAACCTCATAAAAAACAGTTATTTTAGGTTGAATCTATGTAATTATGGCTACTAAAGTGCTGCCAACAGTATTTGGCTGTACATCGTTCCCATTGCATCACCATTGCACCCAGAATCCTCAGTGTTAAGAGCACTTCTGGCTATAAAACATCTCTGGCAGCTGTATTATCAGCAGAATCCTTACATCAGAATTCTGCTCAAAAAACATTAATTTGTGTTGCAAACTCATCTTATTATTAAAGGTACATTTCTATAAAGAACAATAAGTAAGCCACACTACTACATATTAAAGTTTGTTTGTGTGTCCAGGTGGATGAAGAGCCTGATCCCATTTCATTAGGGGTGTGTGGGGTGGGCCAGCCCCCCCAGGGCCTGAAAAGGAAGGCTGAAACCCCACTGGGCTCTCCTCCAGAGCCAGGACAGATACTGCAGCAACAGGAGGATGAGGGGAGAGGAGGGCGCTACAAGATCAGGGTAACAGACCGCTCTGGCATGACCTTTTGATTTTCTGCACTCTCCTCTCTCTTCTGTTTCAGGTTATTCATTAATCAACTTCGGTTTTGCTGAAACCTGCAATGTTCTGTGACAATAACGTCTCTGCTGCGCCAAAGACTCGGACGATGTTCTGTTATTGGTGTTCACATGTAGTTCTGTGTGTTGTAGTTCAACACAATGGAAGAAGAAGATATTGATATGGAGACGGTTCATGATAGTCAGGCCTTCATTCACCATCATCTCAACCTGTTGGAGAGACCGTCGACACCAGGTGAGCACACCCACATTACCAAAAATAAATATGTTAGCCATAGCCTGGTTACACACACACACACACACACACCTACACACACCTGTCCTCTTTCTGTTTTTAGGTAAAGAGCCACCGTCCGTGGAGCAGTCCATGCTCTCTATGCCTGCCACGCCCGTCCCGACCTTCTCCAAAGAGACCACCTCCTCGTCCTCCAAACACGGCGGGGAACATGGCCACCACCATCACCACCACCATCACGAGCACAAGAAGAAGAAGAAGAAGCACAAACATAAACACAAGCATAAGCACAAACATGAAAGCAAGGACAAGGAGAAGGACAGAGAGAAGGACAACTCCCATGCCTACAGTAACAGCCCGGCCAGCGGCAGGTCGCTGCGCTCGCCCTCTTTGTCGGACTGAACATCTGGAGGCCAGTTCGCTTTCCAACTGCTATTGGTTCAGTCGTGGTTAACAGGTTACAGCCATCTGAGCACGGAGACACAGAATGGAAAGCAAAACATGTTTAGTTTATCTAAATATTCAGTACTCGTGGTATTATCATAGAGGAAGACTCATTTGGACAACGTGTAATAAAATGTAATGCTCAGTTAAACGCCACTGATGCAGAGACAGCAGCCACACACACACACACACACACACACACACACAGACACACACACACACACACACACACACACACACACACACACACACACACATACAGACAGCTTTCAGGAGTTTGAGGAGTTGCAACCACATACACCCCCCCCCCACAGAGACACTCTGGTGTGCCTCACCCCACAGCTCAGTTCCCTTCAGTTCAACATGTTGGTGCTGCGGCTTCTTCTGGACTTACTAACAACATTCTCCTGTTTGCCCTGGAAATGAAACAGGAATCTTCTGTACATTTTTTACTGTACAAGTGAAACTCAAGTAATATTAGTATGTTTTTTAAGATATGTCATTGTTGACAATGAAACACTTTTGTCTTCATGATTGTTTTAACTACATTGAGTCCATGTATGGCTGTGTTTACTCTGGCACGGTCTCTTAGCTTTGATTAGTTTAAAACAATGAACACAACGTGCAGAATTCAATATTCCCCATTTAGATGACCAGAAGGGGATCCAAATTGTAATTCAAAAGGTTAAGGAAAAAACATTCTTGCCGACTTGCCTGAATAAAACAATAAACGTTCATGCAAAGATTCTTGACATTGGTTAAATAGTCCCTGTCGGCATAAATGATTACTTGTGCGTGAATTCTCCGGGGACCCTCGTCTCCAGTGTGTTGATGTTGTGAAACCTTCTTGGGATTACAAAGTGTTGACCAGGTGTTTAAAATACTTGCTTCCTCTTGTTAAACACAATAATCTCCTGAAAGCTATGACACAGTATTGCTTTCACAAGTGTAGGAGATGCAAAGAAGTCATGACAGACATGTAGAGATAACATTTAAAGTAGAATTCACAAGCTTTGTTGGAAATGAATGATGCTTAATTTAGGAGCGTGGCTCAAATGTTTTCTTCTTTAAAAATTAAAGTAGAATCTTTCATTTTCGTTTTCGTTCAAGACTTGTTGATTTAATTTTTTTTTTAATAAATTGAGTGAAATAATCTCTTTTCTTAAATGTTTCTACTGAAAGCAAATCGTAACAAATCTTCTTCTTTTTTTTGCTTTAAAAAAAGAAAGTGGTAGGGTGTTCTTTAGTCACACCCAGGGTCTTTGGGGCAATTTGACCCGGCTCGTGTTCAACCATTCTAAAGTAGTTATAAACCACTGCGATGCTGGTGGGCCCTGGCACCATCTTGATTATACTTTCTGCATCGAGTCTTCCTTGACATTTAGGAGTTGAGGACCATTGTATGTCACCATTTTTTAAGATGAAGGTACGGACAGGAATGTCCTCATTCAGACACATCCTCTTCAATTTCACTGTTTCACTGTCAAGAATACCTGCCAGATACCCCAGGGCTGTCCTCTCTGTTTGAATTGCTCATGTTGTCCCGCTGAAAGTCGCTGCAAAGTTGACCGGAGATTTTGTCTATCTCCCCTCTACTGCTGAGTGTGGGTGGAGTTTTCTCACACACAGCAAGAGAAGGGACCTGTAGCAAAACATACAACGTGTGTGTGTGTGTGTGTGTGTGTGTGTGTGTGTGTGTGTGTGTGTGTACACATGGCAGACTCGAGGCTTTTTCATGTCTGCCATCGTTGCATTGGGAACATCCTTTGTCATTTCACCTTGTTAATTGCTAATTGCTACTCCAAGATGAAAAATCCACCTTTTTATAATTGTCATATAGTAAAATGATTATTATTTCATTATATTCTATAAAGGAATTATCCAATTGATTCAAACGATTGTGTTCCTCGCCACAATATGGGTTCTGAAGAGTGATCATATTTAGAAGATACCTGCCAGTGTTTCATTATTATGATACAAATCAAACATGGTTGTAATGTGTCTGCTCTATCCTGGGTTGACCCGCAATCCTGTGACACAGCACACGAGCACGCGCCCACAGACGTGAGCCCCACTCGCATGTTGATGCCCCCCCATTTGACTTTCCTTCTCTCCCTGTATCTGAATCCCTCCTCCAACCCAACACCAATAAGAATCCGGTCCGCTCCTCTCACTCACCTCCCCCCTTCCCCTGCTCTCTTCAGCGGTCTTCCTCTCCGCCTCGGTGGTCCTTCAGTGTTGGAGTCAGCATCACTCCCTCTCCGACCTACAGCCCGACACAGGAACATGTTGCTTCACAAACTGGTACGGTAAGAGTCCGTGTCTACTACTTTTATCTGCAGGTTACTTCAGAGTACATGCATCGCTGTGCGTTATCCGTGCGCTATTACGCATCCAACTGTGTCTTTTGTTAGTTTGAGTTATTCATTGTGGTCAAATAGCATTTTCTTACCCCCCCCCCCCCCAATTTTCCCTCTTTCCTTCCTGCTGCTTAGCATTTGCAGAACAATTGTAGATCCATCAAAGGCGATTGTTCTGCAGCCGCTGGGGGTTCCTGTTCTCTTTGAACTGAGCACCGCAGCAGTATTGGCAGGTCATCGTGAAATACAGTCAGCATGACCGGTGTTAGACCACATCCAATAAAGGAGTTTTATGAAGTTTTGTTCTGTCCCCATTTCTTTTTAATGCTTCACAACTTTTTTTTAAATATAAAGTTGAACGTGGGCTCCTTGACTCTTTATTTTCTTTAATAGGCCAATACTAAACTAGGATAGAAAGACAACATTTTGCAATAATAAGGCAAATGTAAAGCCAAAAAAAGTAGAACAAATTGTAATGTTACATATAACTATCCAGGAAGAGCTCACATAAAAACATGTATTCTTATAAGTGTCTGATGACTCTAATGGAGACAAGACCTCATGATTCACCTCTGCAGCAGTTCTAATGTCCATGTGTTGTTGTCTCAGTTTGTTTGGATCCTGTCAGTCCTGTGTGGCACCGACGTGTGTTCTGGGTTCGTCTACGACCGGCCCAAACGCTCAGGAGAGGACAGGACTTCAGCCAGGACAGAGTGTGAGTAAGCTGCTCATGTTAACTTAGAGAACATCTTTGAACCTGAACTGACAAGCATTCACACACTGAGGTGGCACTGCATCCATTCCACCTTCAGGGGGGCTCTTCTCTAACTTGACCTTTACTGCTGACCTCCTTGTGGATAGTAGGCAAGAGAGAATACAAATGACAAGAGTCAGAAGTGAACCTGGATTGTCTGTCAAATAAAGTAAGATTTCATTGAGTAAAGTGGGACCCTGGGTCGTTTTCCTTTTGTGGGATATCATTTCATTTCTGTCCCTCTAAGCCAGGGGTGTCAAACTCATTTTAGTTCAGGGGCCACATTCAGCACAATTTGATCTCAAGTGGGCCGGACCAGTAAAATCATAGCATAATAAATAACCTATAAATAACTCCAAGTTTTTTTCCTTCGTTTTAGTGCAAAAAAGTACAAGTACATTCTGAAAATGTTAATCTTTTCACAAAACATTATGAACAACCTGAAAAAGGTGCAATTTCTACAATATTGTGCCTCAGTTTATAATTTACACATGTGTGTTACAATTTACAGATCACAGTGTATCTACAAAGGCACAACACATTTCGTCCCAGGTATCTGGAACAGTATTTTACTTTATGATCAAAACAACTAAGTTTTACACTTTGCGGGCCGGTTTTGGCCCCCCGGGCCGCATGTTTGACACCCCTGCTCTAGGCACTACTACAGAAATACATTAGGTGATATACAGTCCTTTTAAGACAAAGACATGTGTCCTTGTGTCTGAGCTGTGAGGACTAAACACACACAGATGGTAACGCTGTAATCATTCCTAGAGCTCTGAAGAGGTAACTGTTCAAGAACAAAGCAAACATTAGAGCATTTTGTTCTTGACTGAAATAGTAAAGAAAGCACATCCCAGTTTCCAAAAGTCCAAGATTACAACTTCAGAAGACTTGTTGTGTTTGGCCAACAGTCCAAAACCCAAATATCTTCAGTTTACTGTCACCTAAGACAAATGTTGGACAGAATATACAATTTGAAGATGTCACATTGGCCTCCAGGAATTTATGATGGACATGTTTCACAATGTTTTATTTAACTGAAACAAACAATGAATTGAACAATCAACAATGAAAGTAATTGTTAGTTGCAGCCCTACATCAGCCCCATGTTAGTGCTGTCAGATGTATGAGCACAATGCAAAGGTGCATTAAACGTATGTGAAAGCTTCTCAGGACTGTGTTCAGTAAAGCGAACCCGTGAAATAGTCACAGACTTTAATTTATTTGCCATAGTGGCTCAGCACAGGCAATGTGAAGTGTATTTTGGACCAGCACTAATGTTTCTTGGCCAAGTGTTGGTAGGATATGTCTAAAGCTCTGCTTCACTCGCAGAAAACTAGTTTGGAGTTTTTTTTTTATGTGAGCTTGAAGTGCAATCATTCACCCCAACGTCAACCGGAGGGACACGCGTCCAGCCAGGCTGTCTCTGAGCAACATGCAGTTAGATGAGAACTAACTTTCCACACCAACAGCAGCTCCAGAGGAATGTCTCCTGCTCCGTTTATTTGCTGGGTATTTTCTATAAGAAGTGTCTGCCAGCTCATATGAAATGAGCGAGCAGAGAGTAGTATGGTGGGGGGGGTTACAACGGATCACTGTGAACCTGCGAGGCTGTGATTGGGCAGCGCATGTGTTTTTTTGAGGAGAGAGAGTGTGTTTGTGTTGCTCTACCTTGAGTCAATATTAAGAGAGCATTGGAGCTCATTTTCTGCTTCAGATTCTCAAACCCTGTCAGGATAAGAAGGTAGAGGTCTGCTTCACGGTGCCATAGATTGTCATGGTAACTGGCAGTGGCTGCAGACGATTATGGAATTTGGTTGCTGTTTATTTTGCTATATTTTTGCATTTGTATAAACTATTCACAAGAAAATTCAAACACGTGGCACAACTCTTCTTCAATATACCTTGCTTTATTCACCGAAGGCTTTCAGCTATCTTGCCTTCATCTGAAGGGTCTCTGTCGGCCTACAGGGGCAGCACTGAGCGCACTGTCAGGGTGAAGAAGAAATCCTGCACCATTTTTGGTGTTTAAGGTTTGAATTGACTTTAATAGAATAGGCCTTTCTCGGTGGAGAACATAAGTCTTTTTCACAGAAGATGTTTCCATACGTCGCAGCAGGAAAAGCACAGGTGTAAGTAATCAAATGAATGTTGGCCAAATTCCATTTAGCTGCTTGAGTTTCAGGGCACTTCACACTTGAATAGAACAGAGCCATGTTAATGTTGTTGTTAGTAACACCGGTGCTTGTCTTACTTACTTTGACAAGTCAAATGTCTGTTGTGAAAAGATTGATACAGAGGGTGAATATCTCAGCACCGGGAGTCACAGCGGGCTGATGGAGTTCTGGGTCTAACCTGTGTTACAGCAGCAACAGAAAGATGAGTCGGCTGAATCAGAGCAGTCTGCTGCCGGCTAACAGAAGATCTGTCCGTCTCCCGTCTCTCTCCCACACTCTCCTCCTGTGGACGGTGAGGACGAGGCGAGGGTGCGAGATGTTTCCTCGTTTCTGCCACTTTGGATTTAATCAAACAAACTATGAAAGCGTGCAGGGATCATGGATGTGATGTACAGGACTGTCTCAGAAAATTAGAATATTGTGATAAAGTTCTTTATTTTCTGTAATGCAATTAAAAAAACAAAAATGTCATACATTCTGGATTCATTACAAATCAACTGAAATATTGCAAGCCTTTTATTATTTTAATATTGCTGATTATGGCATACAGCTTAAGAAAACTCAAATATCCTATCTCTAAATATTAGAATATCATGAAAAAGTATACTAGTAGGGTGTTCAACGAATCACTTGAATCGTCTAATTAACTCGAAACACCTGCAAGGGTTTCCTGAGCCTTGAAAAACACTCAGCTTGGTTCAGTAAACTAAATCACAAGTATGGGGAAGACTGCTGATCTGACTGCTGTCCAGAGGACCATCATTGACACCCTCCATCAGGAGGGTAAGACACAAAAAGAAATGTCTCAAAGAGCAAGCTGTTCACAGAGTGCAGTTTCAAAGCACATCCACAAAAAGTCTGTTGGAAGGGGGAAATGTGGCAGGAAACGCTGCACAACCAAGAGAGATGACCGCAGCCTTAACAGCATTGTGAAGAAGAGTCGCTTCCAGAATTTGGGGGAGCTTCAAAGACAGTGGACTGAAGCTGGAGTCTAGGTACCAAAAGCCACTGTTCACAGACGTGTCCGGAAAATGGGCTACAATAGCCGTATTCCCATGGTCAAGCCACTTCTGAACTCAAGACAACGGAAGAAGCGTCTGACTTGGGCTATGGAAAAGAAGCACTGGACAGTTGCAGAGTGGTCCAAAGTCCTCTTTTCAGACGAAAGCAAGTTTTGTATTTCATTTGGAAGTCAAGGCGCCAGAGTCTGGAGAAAGGCTGGAGAGGAGCAAAATCCAAGTTGCTTGAAATCCAGTGGGAAGTTCCCACAGTCAGCGATGGTTTGGGGAGCCATGTCAGCTGCTGGTGTTGGTCCACTGTGTTTCATCAAGCCCAGAGTAAATGCAGCTGTGTACCAAGAGATTTTAGAGCACTACATGCTTCCGTCTGCTGAAAAGCTCTATGGAGATGAGGAATTCATTTTCCAGCATGATCTGGCACCTGCCCACAGTGCCAAAACCACCAGTAACTGGTGTACTGACCATGGCATTACTGTCCTCGATTGGCCTGCCAATTCCCCTGACCTGAACCCCATAGAGAATATGTGGGGTATTGTGAAGAAGAAGCTGAAAGACACCAGACCCAACAATGTTAATGAGCTAAAGGCCGCTATTGAAGCATCCTGGGCATCCATAACACCTCAGCAATGCCACAGGCTGATTGCCTCCATGCCACGCCGCATTGATGCAGTAATCCGTGCAAAAGGATTCCCAACCAAGTACTGAGTGCATTAATGGACATTTTCAAATGTTTGATTTTGTTTTGCTGTTATAAATCTTTTTTTTTTACTTGGTCTGAGGAACTATTCTAATTTTTTGAGATAGGATTTTTGAGTTTTCTTAAGCTGTAAGCCATAATCAGCAATATTAAAATAATAAAAGGCTTGCAATATTTCAGTTGATTTGTAATGAATCCAGAATGCATGACATTTTTGTTTTTTTAATTGCATTACAGAAAATAAAGAACTTTATCACAATATTCTAATTTTCTGAGACAGTCCTGTAGACCCTGAGTCTGCTGAGTCAGGCAGCTGTACTTCTTCTCTCTGTACTGAGGCAGACTGCAGCTACAGTGACTCACTATCACCTCTACAGGAACAAGTGGTATTACAGGCTGGATGGAGAGCAGCTAGCTGTTAGCATGCTAACCTCAGTAGATATCTCTGCAACACAACACATAGACGTGTTTGACACTGTTACCTCTTCACACTCTGTTCATAATGTTAGTTCATTGTTTTAATGTGTTAAGTTTAAATCTGCCATATCGTACACATTGAACCATTAATGACCTTTGCAACATAAATAACAAGCTTTTCCCAGAGCTTTCAATCTCATCATTCATATTTTTGCTGCGCCAACTAGCTGGGCAGAATAAATCATTTACAGAGCAATACCTCAGCTACTTCACATATGCACACTTGCAAACACACACACGCACACGCACACGCACACACACACACACACGTATGTCCACACAGGAACTCACAAACTGCTGTTTGCATCCTCTGGTTTTTTCTGTGAGTAAGTGATTGTTATTTCACAAGTCAGTGGACAAAGAGCATGTTGTTAAAAATGTAAAAGTAAGTTCAGTCTGTCTCACTTTTAGATCTCCAGGATGTCTTCAGTTAAGCCAGGGGGTTCACAGTGTGGGTCGAGTTCCTTTGGGACCTTAGTCGACAAGGTCATTATTGAGAGATAGAATTACACAGTTTGGTCCCAGGAGAGTAACGTTTAGTAACTGTTGAATTTGGCACATGGCGTACAGACCTTTTGTCACTGGTATTAAAAGTTATCATCAAATACAAAAATAAAATGAATTGTTCATTGTTCACTGCTACATTTTAGTTTGCCAACCACAAAAAGTGTGTCGTAATTATACAGTATTTATGACTGCAGGTCAGTCCAGGTTGATACATTTCATTTTCCTTGAAGACATTTGAACAGTGCAGCCATTTATTCATTGTCTTGACAATATGCAGTATTTTGTTATTAATCCCACTTGCTGAATGCCACAATGTCCTGGTAATGTTTTTGAAGTGTGGAAGATGTTGAGTTGAATGACCGTGACATTTGTGGTGAAACCGTTTAAAACCGTCCACAGTGAAAGTGTTTTATGCCTTCATAATAACATATGAACACATTTCTGAATACAACTAAATATGAGAGTGGTATTATTTTGAAAGGGAACATTGTTGCCAGTTGATATCTAAACACACACGTCCGTTACTATGACTCAAGTCAAGTGCGGTTTTTAGTGTGCCTCAAACAAAAACAACATAATAACAAAAAAAATTAAATGGCAATATAAGGAGCACACTGGAATCACAGCTCTGTCATTTTATTAGCAACATTTGGATCAACTGCAGGTCCTCACGGGTAAGAAAGGATGAATTACTGTATAGCAAAATGACTAGTGACATCATTATCATCTCACCACATTCATATGTATCAAGATATCCTGGTCAAAGGAAAACAACTCAGCCATGTAAGTAATAGGGTTCATGCCAACAGTTGAACAAGACACAAAAAGAGTCGATGAAAGGCATTTTAACCCCTAACCCTAACCCAAGACTAATCTGCTCCATTACACTATTATACTAAATCTGAGACTATGACATGTCAAAACATTTTAGACTTATTGATCGTACATATACAAAGGGCTTAATTATCATACAAATTATAATCATACACCTGGCCGCGCTTGGTGGTGTATGTGACTAGAGAGAAATTAGATGGTTGCCTCAGACCCACATTTGACTGGAAATATATAGATAATATATAATATATAAGATATATTATAGAAATAATATAGATATAAATATATAGAAAGAGAGAATAATATACGAATGGTAAAAAAAAAGAAGAATTAGATAGTAAATAGATCCCTAAAGAGAAAAAAAAATAATACTATATCTCATAAAAGATATTTTCTCCCTTCTCTCTCAGAAAGAGAGAGCGAGAGATCTATAGAGAATCTATATATATATATACATATATAAATATATATATATATAGATATATAGATATACATATATATATATATATATATATATACATATATACATATATATATATATATATATATATATACATATATACATATATATTTATACACTGCTGGGTTGAGGAAGAGTTATCAGATATATTTTTAACATTGCACAGGAACCTAAAATATTTAAATACTCAAAATATGTTTTAATATTTCTGCATTGATGTTCCAACAGTTTTGAGAAGTTTTTCAGCAGTGTGTGGAGACACCACAGCAATAACATTGAATGTGTGTTTCTTTGGTCAGCTCGCTCTGCGCCTCAGTACGTGCCATTCTCCGGCTCCTGCAGGAACAGGTGTTTTGAGCTGGTTGAGTTGGAGCCGCCAAGCTGTCGCTGTGACAACCTGTGCAAGACCTATAACGGCTGCTGCTGGGACTTTGATCAGCTCTGCCTCAGGACAGGTACTCACTCACTGTCATTTGTGTCTCCTGACTTCAGACACACCAACATTTGTCTTGGTAGGTAGACAGGCAGGTTGGTAGGCAAGTAGGTAGACAGGCAGGTAGGTAGGCAAGCAGGTAGACAGGCAGGTAGGTAGGCAAGCAGATAGACAGGCAGGCAAGCAGGTAGGTAGGCAAGCAGGTAGGTAGGCAAGCAGGTAGGTAGACAGGCAGGTTGGCAGACAGGCAGGTAGGTAGGCAAGCAGGTAGACAGGCAGGTAGGTAGACAGGCAGGTTGGCAAGCATGTAGACAGGCAAGCAGGTAGACAGGCAGGTAGGTAGACAGGCAGGTAGGTAGGTAGGCAGGTAGGTAGGCAGGCAGGCAGGCAGGTAGGTAGGCAGGCAGGTAGGTAGGCAAGCAGGTAGACAGGCAGGTAGGTAGACAGGCAGGTAGGTAGGGAAGCAGGTAGACAGGCAGGTAGATAGACAGGCAAGTAGGTAGGCAAGCAGGTAGACAGGCAGGTAGGTAGGCAAGCAGGTAGGTAGGCAAGCAGGTAGACAGGCAGGTAGGCAGGCAGGCAGGTAGGCAGGCAGGCAGGTAGGTAGGCAAGCAGGTAGACAGGCAGGTAGGTAGACAGGCAGGTAGGTAGGCAAGCAGGTAGACAGGCAGGTAGACAGGCAGGTAGGTAGACAGGCAGGTTGGTAGGCAGGTAGGTAGGCAAGCAGGTAGACAGGTAGGTAGGTAGACAGGCAGGTAGGTAGACAGGCAGGTTGGTAGGCAGGTAGGTAGGCAAGCAGGTAGGTAGACAGGCAGGTTGGTAGACAGACAGGCAGGTTGGTAGGCAGGTAGGTAGGCAAGCAGGTAGACAGGCAGGCAGGTAGGTAGACAGGCAGGTTGGTAGGCAGGTAGGTAGGCAAGCAGGTAGACAGGCAGGTAGGTAGACAGGGAGGTTGGTAGACAGGCAGGTTGGTAGGCAGGTAGGTAGGCAAGCAGGTAGACAGGCAGGTAGGTAGACAGGCAGGTAGGTAGACAGGCAGGTTGGTAGGCAGGTAGGTAGGCAAGCAGGTAGACAGGCAGGTAGGTAGACAGGCAGGTAGGTAGACAGGCAGGTAGGTAGTCAAGCAGGTGGACAGGCAGATAGGTAGACATGCAGGCAGGTAGACAGGCAGATAGGTAGACAGGCAGATAGGTAGACAGGCAGATAGGTAGACATGCAGGCAAGTAGACAGGCTTTGTTTTGTCAGAGCATTTGATTTATTATTTCCTGTCAGGATCTAAAGCGAATTTAAATTTCTAAAATACATTTCCCACCCTGGATTTTATTCAATATACCGTATTATGCTCCATTAATTACTGATACATTACTTTCAGTGGTGGAGTGTAACAAATACATTTACTCAAGATCAGTAGCCTACTCAGTACAAATTATAGGGACTTTTAATTTACTAGTATTTCTTATCTAATGCTACCTTCAGAGGGAAATATTGTATGTTTACTCCATTACCTGTTGTTATTAGTTGCTTTAAAAATTAAGATGGGCATACCAATCAGATAATGAGCCTATAAAATGTGTTGCAGTGCTATAGGTTCTACCAACACTGTACGTGTTTACATTATATATTAGCTCCACCTCGACAAACTACAGCTGTAATATCCTACTTACACACACGCATCACTGACAATAATCCTCACTTTCACACCATTCTCTGTATTGAATACTTTTACTCTTGATACCTTAAGTACAGTTAGTAAAGTGACTTAGATACTTTTACCTAGGTATCATTTGGAATGCAGGACTTTGACTTGTAATGGGCCATTTATACAGGGTGTATATGAATATTTATATTATATAATAGTATCTACTTCAGGGTTGCTCATAACTGTACTTTGCTTGTTGTTTGTTGCCATGCTAGTCTAGAAAAATACTAACAGAGTTTATAATGTCCAATGAAGGAATGTTTGTTCTAGTCACTTTAAATTTCCAGACATTTCTTAAACGTTGGTGAGTTAACATCTCATTTGAAAAATACTTTATCAAAGTCTTTAAATCAAAACTTTTATATCAAGTTTAAAGTCAAGAAACAATATCTGAGGTATAATTCTGAGCCTTCAATTTAGTTCTACAAGCTGAAATGAGCCCGAACAGGTTTCTTACTTGTGATGTAAGCTGTACTTGTTTGTTTCTATACCTCCCTGTTCGTGTTCTGCATTCTCTCTGTCGCTCTGTCAACATCTCCCCCTGCTACTTCAGTGTTGGTGGTCTGATTTAATGTTCTCTCCTTCAGCCTGGTGGTCTTTGGCTTACCACTCCCTTGTCACTGAAATCCTCCCTTGGCCTGAAAGGATGATACACATTGGTACACTAAGCCGGAACTTTCAGCTACAACTCTCATCTGGTGTTCTCATCTTGAGAATTTGGCCAGAATCCATGTAATATTGTCAATGTATGCAGCCAAATCACTGCTACATTAATATATCAGCTTTCAGTGCTTGTGATTTCAGCACTAATGTATCATATTAGTTGTGTAGTATATACAAAGGTTTTGGAGTCTACTGTGTTAATTCCCTGCAGGTTATTATATAAACATCTATGTTCCCGCACACAGACGGAGGTTATGAGTGCAGTAAAGATCGGTGTGGGGAGACTCGAAATGAGCAACATGCCTGCCACTGCTCTGATGACTGTCTGGCCAGAGGAGACTGTTGTACCAACTACAAGACGCTGTGTAAAGGTTTGCCACTGTCCTAAATATCATAGTACATACGATGATGGAAAGGCTTCTGTATGCCCTATCAAGCTGATAAACAAACAATCCACCAAGACAAAGTGTACTGCTAACTTCAGTTTGAAGTCTAACGTTCTATATATCTAGCTATATCGCTAGCTATAGCTAATGCTTTTTAGCTAGTGAGCTCTTACTTTTAACATCTTAAAAACTTACACCCAATTATCAACATCAGTCACGTTAGGTGCAAAATGCTTAGATTATTTTTTCTCTAATATGAACAAGATGCCGCCTGTCCTTGGCTTGTAAACCACAGTGAACAGGTTTGTTTATGTCAGTGCATTCACATGGATTTAATAACCAAATTACAGTCAGCTTTCTCCAGTACCTTAACTGATTACACACCCACTCAATCAGTACCACGCCCCACTGCCATCCGGGCGCAGGTACAGAACTCTAAAATGTAAAAGGCCGCTGCCATTGCTGCCTTAAATAACAGGCAGTGAGTGTGTGTACACCTGTATACCTGTCATGTGTGGTGCTATCTGTTTGTCTTTTGTGTTATTCGTTGTATATATATATATTGTATGTATACTGTGTATATGTACAGTGCCGTGAAAATGAATTTCCTCCTGGGGACAATAAATCTAATCTAATGTCTTACATGTTAAAAAAAAAACCTTAAACCTAGGTAGGACTTTAGAGAAACTTGGTTTCCCTGCTAGATGACTCCTGGAGAACGCGTAACCGGGTTTACATTTGCGCATGTGCGTTAAAACGACTTCAGACAGGGAAAAGATCAGATAAGCTTATCTCAGCTAAACATTAGACGATCGGCATTTTGGAGAATTCAGACACATTTGTGCTGTGAGGAAGAGCTCCTCTCTGTCTGTCCTCAGTGTCAGTCTGCTCAGACACACAGCAAATGTGTGAAAATAAACAGTTAATGTCATGTTTCCAAAATAAGTTTAGGGTATAGGAGGAGTCTGATCACTGACCTGCAGATTTGTAGTAACCTTCATGTAGACGCACTGACACTGCCTGTGTGCCCAGTCAAACATATTCAGAGGTTTGGAGGCATTTCTGATATATCTTTAAAGACTTTTGTATGTTTTCTATAATACAGAAATAAAGCATGAACAATGCATTTGAAAATCACTGTTCCAAAGCAGCCATTCAGTAGCTTGTGTTGTTTACGCATCATCTTCTCTCTCTCTCGTCCCTCCTGGGATTATGTTCTTCCAGGGGACTCTTCGTGGCTGCAGGATGAGTGTGAGGAGATCAAGACATCTGAATGTCCTGCTGGGTATGTTTACACGTGAGCCATAAAGGGATCAATCAATGTTAATATTAATACTTCTTTATTTGCCACACATTTGCTGAGGATGGAGCTCGGCAGACCAAGTTTGATTTCATGTAACAGCATTGTCTTCCTCTCTTGTGTGTGTGTGCAGGTTTGTGCGGCCGCCACTCATCATGCTGTCTGTGGATGGATTTAGAGCTTCTTATGTGAAGAGAGGAAACACTGTCATACCTAACATTGAGAAACTGAGTAAGACCTGCATGGGACTATGAGAAAGATTTGGTTTAGATTTCTACGTTATCTCCTTGGCAAGGGGGAAGACTCTTGATGTGGTGATTTATGGAGCCATGAGCATTACTTGACAATCAAAAACTGATTTATGGGTGTCTCTGTGCTAATGTAGGGTTTTTCTTTTCAGGAACATGTGGAACCCATGCTCCATACATGAGGCCTGTTTACCCCTCAAAGACCTTCCCCAACCTCTACTCTCTGGCTACGGTACGGCACAGTGATGTCATCAATAATCAGGATGTCAGTTGTTGTTAGTCTCATGTTATATAAAATATAAAACAGTTTGCCCCAAGTGTTTACAGATGTTAGCCTCAGCTGTATCTTAACATTGTACTGCATTGTATTAGGAACGGAAAACAGAAGACCGGTCTTCTACAGTGCAGTTATTAATAAATGCTATTTCCGTTAGCATAATGTCAGTTTGAATGTTCTCAGGGTCTCTACCCAGAGTCTCACGGTATCATCGGCAACTCCATGCATGACCCCGTGTTTGATGCCACCTTCAACCTGAGGAGCCGAGAGAAACTCAATCATCGTTGGTGGGGAGGACAGCCAGTAAGTACTGTCTCATCCTCCCTTCTCTCCTCTCCTCTCTCATTTCTCCTCTCCTCTCTCATTTCTCCTCTCCTCTCCTCTCCTCTCTCATTTCTCCTCTCCTCTCCTCTCTCATTTCTCCTCTCCTCTCTCAATTCTTCTCTCCTCCCCTCTCAATTCTCCTCCCCTCCCCTCTCGAGCGCGAGAAGGGAGAAGGAAGAGAGCAGGGAGAGGTGGCGGAGGGGCATTAGAGAAGGAGAGCGGAATTCTCCGAAGCCTCCCTCTCCTCTCTCGTCTCTCAGGGGAAGAGAAATCCGCGCCCCTCCTATCCTACGGCTCGCTCCTCGTCTCATTTCCCTCTCCTCTCATCTCTTCGAAACAGAGAACAATCTCTCGCTATCCTAGTCTCTCGCATTCTCCCTCCTCTCCTCTATCCTACTCTCCTCTCTTCTAAACTCTGTTCTCTCCTCTCTCTCCTCTCCTTTCCTCTCCTCTCTTCCTCTCTGTTCTGTTCTGTTCTGTTCTGTTCTGTTCTGTTCTGTTCTGTTCTGTTCTTTTCTCCTCGCTCTTTATTATTAGTATTAGTAGCTATGGCTTTTTTCAAATTCATCTGTCACAGATCGGGATTTACGGGATCTAAAACGGCAAGTCTGATTTATTTAAATGATAAATAACAGATGTTAATAGGAACGCTGGACAAGCCTGGGTTAGGATTGTATTTGTTGATTGACAAATTGAACAAACATAATATTGGGTCAGGATGCATTGCTAACTAACAAGTCTTAGACAATGGTTGATGAACACTAAGCTACTGTTTGGGTCAGTACCCATCACCCACATCCTTCATGGTGTACTGTAGCTACCGTGACATTGTTTTTTTTTGCCTCATGTTTTTGTTTGTGTTCAGGGTAACGCTCCAGGGTAATAGTATCCTTCTGAACTATATCAGAGAGATAAAACTAATGTTTCTCTCCTAGATCTGGATCACAGCACTCACACAGGGAGTAGCGGCTGCCACCTTCTTTTGGCCTGTGTAAGTCTATATTTGCAGTTTTCAGTCTCAGAATATTTTCTTGAATACATTGTCTGGCCTTGCTCTCTCAGTGCAGTTTGTTGATGCTCTCCATAAACCTTGGATGTCCAAAAAGACAATCTTTCACAAATTGACAGTAAATGTCTTCCTTTTCTTTTCAATACTTTCTTTAGTATCACTTACTAAGTATTACTCAAATATGGCCCTGATAGTTTAAAATATTTACAAGAATGGTGTGATGAATGTGGTTTCCCAGCAGGATGTTCGTTAAGTACGGCACAGATACGGAAACGAGGCATTATTTCCAATGCTATTTTATACTATTTTTGTAATGTAATAATTAATAATGTATATAATTTGTATATAATTTACATTATAATAATGTAATAATTTGGTATTTTTTCATTTACATCAACACTGTGATTATTGTACTGTAAATGCTCTTATTCTGTCTAATGTTGTACTATTTTTATGTGTTTCTGTGAAGCACTTTGGGCTGCAATTCTTGTAAGAAAGGTGCTATACAAATAAAGCTTATTATTATTATTATTATTACGGCTGGGTGGACGCTCTGTGTGTCACCCTTCTGCTTACACAGCACAATTTAAAGCTTTGTACAGTTCTTTTAAACTTTGTTCTCTGTGGTCTGTGGCCTCTCACAGAGAGTCACATACAGTCTGTTTAATATACTGACTGCACTGTTGATGTAGTGCCACCTGAGCTCATCTCCCCAAACAAACTGAACTAAAATAATAAAAGAGTTTGGTGTAAATGTGTCTTAAAGACCACTGCATTGTCTTTTAATTTAGAATTCATGGAGTGTTAATGATTTGGTGGTGAATGTTCTTTAAGGAAGTCATCAGAACATGCCTGTTCATGTTCCTGCTGCACTCAACCTATAGCCTGCAGGAACACAAAGGAGCCCACATTTATCAGCACAGAGAAGGCTTTGATGGAGCGGGAGGCAGATCTCAGCAGAGGGCTGTTTTCTCAGCAATTTGTGCAAATGGCCCTGCTTACACTGGGCAGGACTCCTCTGTGAACCCAGGGCGCAGACATGCCACTATATAGAATTATGAGGGCCACAGTGTGATTTACAGTGCTTTTCTTGCACTTGGCCAGTGCCCCTGACAGGGGTGTGAGGAATAAAGGGAGAATGAGACAGAAGCATATGACATAGAAGCAGAGAGAGGAAGTCTGTGCTGATATATCTTTGTGGCTGACTGAACCTGTTGTACATCACAGTACAGTGTTATAGTACCACAGTGGGATTGGCATGGTAATGTGGACCAGAGATTATTATATAGTCGGTCAATCATTTCTTATATTAAATAATTGGCTGACTGGTTGAAAGTCTGTGTTGGGTTCAGCATCCTGGGAGGTCCCCCCCCCCCCCAACCACAAGAAGAGGATGGATAGAAGAGAGAAGAAGAAAGAGATGGACAGTATATAAAATAGACATCGGGGGAGGGGACATTTTGTTGAAAGATTTGTTGTGTGAAAAGTAGAGAAAGGGATCAAACATGCTGAGAGAAGCATTCTGTCAGTGTAACCACACCTCCTCCTTCCTCCATGCTGCCCCCTCACTGCCTCATACATCAAGCCCCATTCAGGGCCTCCATCCTGGGCTTGATGGCTGGCAGCTGTGGACTGTATGACAGCCAGCAGCTTGGTTGGTGGCCTCATCACTACACAGGCAGCCTTTGACTTTCAGACACTTTAAACAGTGTGAGGTCTCTTCTCTACAACCCTCAACTTTATGAGGCTCTTTGTGAGTAAAAAGAGCAGTTTGGAGTTTCATGGTTTAATGGTTCAAGAAGGCACCAGATTCTATTACTATAACTCTGTCTTTATGTCCTTGGCTTGTTTGTCACTTGCTGCTATGGTGTTATTCAAATGTGAGCTATGTTACCCTTCCTTGTGTGTGTTTCTGTTCCAGTGCTATCCCATTGGAGAGGCGGATACTGACCATGCTGCAGTGGCTCCACCTCCCTGACGGGGAGAGGTGAAATCCCTTTTTAATTTTTTGTCTAACTGAAATTTTTTTTCACCATATCGCATTAGTTGCTTGAAGTCAAGTACCACAGCTGGATGTTCAGAAACAGAATATACATTTGCTGATGAGTGCATTCGAATCCGACACAAGGTCCTTTGCTGCATGTCGTCCCCTCTCTCTCCCCCTTTCATTTCTATCTAATAAACACTTTTTGTGAAATGTTTGATAAATTGACCTCTTTGAGGCTCAGAGACATGGAGCTCCGACCAGACACTTGAATCATTTTGTGTTTTCTTAATGTACAATCTTTATCTAAAACAGTAACTAGTAACTATAACTGTCAAAATAAATGTAGTTATAGTATAAAATAGCGTAACATGGAAATATTCAAGTAAAGTAAAAGTATCTAAAAAGTATACTCAGTGCAGTACTTAAAATACATTGACTTAGTTTCCATCACTGCAAATGATGCACTGTAAAGCAGCCGTTTTAGAAAAGCTTTTATTATTGATTATTACTGTCATTACAGCACAAACACTTCTCCATCTCACTGACTTGCATCTTCTTCCAGGCCCTATGTGTACGCCATGCACTCTGAACAACCAGACACATATGGACACAAAATGGGGCCAATGAGCACAGAAGTGAGTCTGCATCTGTGTGTGTTGGTTTGCATGGAAAGCACACAAACCAGACACCAATATACACCCACACCCATATAGTTTCTCTATGTGTGTGTAGTGTAGCATCAAAACACACACACACACACACACACACACACACACACACACACACAAGGTTTGAATCCCTTTCTGTGTTTCAGTTGAACAACCCTCTGAGGCTGATTGACAGAATTGTTGGTCAATTGATGGACGGACTGAAACAGATGAAACTGCACCGCTGTGTCAACATCATCCTGGTGGGGGATCATGGTACACACACACACACACACACACACACACACACACACACACACACACACACACACACACACACACACACACACACATGTGTGCTTTGCTCAAAGGTACGCAGGCTTAATATAACTCAGGCAACAAAGAGCAAGAGACCTTTCACTTCATTCTAGTCACCAGCCAATAACAGATATCCCCACTCATTCTCCTGTGTATGTGTTCTCAGGTATGGAAGAGGCTCACTGTGATCACACCGAGTTCCTCAGTAACTACATGACCAACGCTGATGACATCATCCTCATCCCTGGGTCTCTAGGCAGAATACGCTCAAGATACCCCAACAACCCTAAATGTAAAAAATAGACAGAGTGAAAATTCTTTCTCTCTTTTTTTTGTTTCTTTGGGTTCTTTGTTTTTTCCATTCACTCAACGTTATTTAGGATTTATCATGCAGACTTCATGTATTCAGAGCTTTTGGTCTGTTAGACCTTCATCATCAAGCATAATCCAATGATTTGTAGGCAAGAATTTGAGGCTCTGAAGGGATCATGGCAGTACCTACAGTGGCTACCAGTGGAAACGTGTCAACCATCTTTGATCATCTTGTTAAATAGTCATTTTGTTAGGTGTCTACATTCATTTGTCCTACTAACCTACTACCAGTAGTACACCAGCTGAAGTTCATTAAGTACATTGTTTTCTGGGAGTACATTGTTCAAAGACAGAGAACTTGGATGGTAACTGCTCTGACTATTGTTCTTTTTTGCAGATGATCCCAAGGCTGTTGTTGCAAATCTAACAGTAAGTATTAAGAAGTGTCAATTGTGTGAACTTAAAAAGTACTGATGGAAAATGTTGTAAAATTTGGTATGAAGAGAATTATACTATTGTAGCACAAATAAGATAGAACATGCAATGCTGCGTGGTGATCTGTATGATTGGCTTTGTTCCAGTGCAAGAGAGCAGACCAGCACTTTAAAGCATACTTGAAGCAGCACCTGCCGAAGAGACTGCACTACGCCAACAACCGACGCATTGAAGAGATTCACCTGCTGGTGGAGAGGAAGTGGCACGTTGCCAGGTACCGTACCACCACTGCAACAGGAAGTGCAAATAACATCCGACAAAGTGACACTCCTTTCAATATACCAGTTAGAGATACAGTATAAATAGCACATGAGAAGTAAACTGAGAACACATATATATGATATACGAGATATCTCTCCTTCCACCTTTGACCTGAAACTATATCACATGAGACCCACCCTGACACATGTGTGTAACTTCAGATACACCAGGCTTGAGTCTTATAGTGAAACATCTAATAGCAGATTTGTGATTGTAACCATTGCGAGGCATTTAGTGTTTTAATGAAGTTCACAGATTAGGTGAAGTTTGTCTTTTATTGATTTTACTAACCCTTAGCAACCGATTTCACCTGTGCAGTCTGTGTAGATGTGGCTTTTTCAGCCCACCCATCTGTGAAGCTTTTTACTGCACATCTTGCTTTCCTTAAAAGACACATTTTATGTCAATGTGGCCTGCTAACAACGCATCATTAACATGAAGTGCTGAAAAGTTTAAGAGATGTGCTGTTTCCAGCCACACTCTTGTGAAAAAACCTGAATATTTTTCAAATATGCAGCTGCTGAAATGTTAATGACATGCTAAAGTGTACTCTGACAGGCGTTTGATGTCGAGCCGTGAAAAGTCTTAAAGTCTTACTGCAGTGATTCAGTGACAAAGTAAACCATGAGGTCATCAGGACAGAAAGTGAAAACAAACCACCTCAGCTAAAACTGTGCGCGTGCATGCGTGTGTGTGTTACTTGTGAGTAACAGCCTCCTTGCATGGAGCTGTCATGTTGTTTTGGTTGGTAAACCATGGGAGAGCTACATTCTGTCTCTGTACACACACACACACACACACACACACACACACACACACACACACACACACACACACGCACACACACACACGCACACACACACACACACACACACACACACACACACACACACACACACCCAGATAGACACATATACATTCGTCAATGTCTGTGTAAATCCCAAACCAACTAACTGTTCATAAATGAAACACTGAGTTTGACTTATTTTCCTGTCAGCTAGCATTTACATTTTTAACATGCTTGTGGCTTCATCCCCGACACACACACACATTAAGTTGAATAACTGGAAGGAGTGTTTTAATGGACACTTAGTAAAAAGTGGCAGTTTTTCAATTAGAGGACTGAGACTTGGGTTGTGTTAAGGAGTACTTCTCCCCTGCCTAGGGCTTAAGTTGGTGAATACTGACAACATACTGCAGTTCAACTGGATATCAAAGCACAGTTTACCCTTTAAGATGTGGACCTGACGGCACACTGCATCAGGTCTTTCTAAACCATCTAGGTATTTGATGAAAATCCTTTGAAACCTTTGTGGATTTATTGGACTTGTTTTGTGCAATGTGACATATGTGGCATGCACCCAGAGATCACTGGCATGTCAGTCAAAGTAAACACATTGTTTATGTTCTGTTTCTCTGACCCCAGACTTCTACCATGCTCACAAACATTTGAAATTTACTGCAATTAGAGACCGAACGAGATCAAACATATACTGTAATCCTGAACAGTTTCTTCAGAGAGCCTCAACAATCTTTTTACAATTTCTTAAAAGTCGTCATTCTCCTATTTCATTTGCCTGATTTGACCACAGTTTGGCATTGATGGGTGGGCATCTTTCAGAATTGCCACAATAAATTTAAGTAAAACAAATGACAGCAGTATTAAACAAAATTGGTTGATGTGGTATTCAATATTTTATCTTGTAACTCTGCTTGTGACAGTACTTTTGCAGCTGAACTTAGTGGGTCATCTAATACAATGTTCTGAACAGACAGATGAACCTGCAATTAACATGTTGAAATGTCCTTGTGCAAGTTACTGAACCCCAAAATCAGTGTTTATCCTGATGAGCAGGTGCCACCAGTGTGTGAATGTGTGTTTAAAAGTGCTTTGAATGGTTGCAAAGACTAGAAAAGCGCTATATGAATGCAGTCCATTTACCATAACCTTAGTACTGGAGGTGCACACTGCAAATAGCCCATCAAGTTGATGGATGCTGGAAGTATCGATTTGTTTTTGTAGGAAAGAGGAAAAAGCCAATTGACACCAGGAGTTTAAAACAAGCAAATGTAAAAGTTTTCATGAAGAAATATCATTTGCACCACTATTAGAATATAAATAAAATGTAAATGGCCACATTTACTGTATATAGCACTTTTATCCAATGTGATTCACAAGGTTTTTGAAGGTCATTCACACATACACAAACACACCAATGGAAGGTAGCTACCACTCAGGAGGTGATCAGTAGACGACTGAATTGAATTATGAGTTCTTCTAAATGTACAGCTGCATTTTACATACTGTATCCATGGAGCTACTTTAAATGCTGGTTGACTACTTTAATAATGAATTATTATACTTCATATTCAATCTTTGGTCAATCAGAGTTAACCACAATGTGCATGAACCAAATCCGATTCATACTATTCATTACAGGAAGGTCCCTGAGGGGAAGAGGCACTGTGGCTTTGCTGGTGACCATGGATACGACAATAAGATCAACAGCATGCAGGTACTCTTGATAATCTACAGTGTCATGAAGGGTCCAGTGCAGCAACACAGATTATACACTACTCTACTGGCCTAGAATAAACCACATGGTGTAATAGCCATACACCTGAACACCTGAACCAGTGATATACTAACTGTTGTTATTTATTCTGATGAATCAATTGACTGACTCAAAATGAAAACTTTCATTTTCAGACTATTTTCTTGGGGTATGGACCTACATTCAAATTCAAGACTAAAGTTCCAGCCTTTGAAAACATTGAGCTTTATAACGTCATGTGTGGTAAGGCATATTTTTGTGTCCCTGCGATTCTAGTTCAAGTGGTGTTTTAGTCTTTCAGCTGATGTGAAATTGACTCTCCCATGCTCAGATCTTCTGGGTCTGAAACCAGCTCCCAATAATGGAACCCATGGAAGTATGAACCACCTGCTGAAGAGCCCCCCCTACAGAGCCACCATGCCCGAGGAGGTTTCCAGGCCAGCTGTCTCTGCTCTCGTTCCTGCAGGAACAGAAGACCTGGGCTGCAGCTGCGACGACAAGGTCAGCCTTGACTCAGTGGCAGACTTGGGGTCAGCATTGACTCAGAGGCAGACATGGGGTCAGCATGATGACTCAGTGGCAGACCTTGGGTCAGCCTTGATTCAGTGGCAGACCTGGAGTCAGCCTTGACTCAGAGGCAGACCTGGAGTCAGCATGATGACTCAGAGGCAGACCTGGGGTCAACACGATGACTCAGTGGCAGACCTGGAGTCAGCACGATGACTCAGAGGCAGATCAGGGTTAGCATTATGACTCAGAGGCAGACCTGGGGTCAACACGATGACTCAGAGGCAGACCTGGAGTCAGCACGATGACTAAGAGGCAGATCAGGGTTAGCATTATGACTCAGTGGCAGACCTGGGTCAGCCTTGACTCAGAGGCAGATATGAGGTCAGCATGATGACTCAGAGGCAGACCTGGGGTCAGCACGATGACTCAGTGGCAGGCCTGGGGTCAGCCTTGACTCAGTGGCAGACCTGGGGTCAGCCTTGACTCAGTGGCAGGCCTGGGGTCAGCACGATGACTCAGAGCAGATCTGGAGTCAGTACGATGACTCAGAGGCAGACCTGGGGTCAGCCTTGACTCAGTGGCAGACCTGGGGTCAACACAATGACTCAATGGTAGACCTTGGGTCAACACGATGACTCAGTGGCAGACCTGGGGTCAGCCTTGACTCAGTGGCAGACCTGAGGTCAAACCTGGGTTCAACAAGATGACTCAGAGGCAGACCTGGGGTCAACACGATGACTCAGTGGCAGACCTGGGGTCAGCCTTGACTGTGTGGCAGACCTGAGGTCAAACCTGGGGTCAACACAGCCTTGACTCAGTGGCAGACATGGAGTCAGCACGATGACTCAGAGGCAGATCAGGGTTAGCATTATGACTCAGAGGCAGACCTGGGGTCAACACGATGACTCAGAAGCAGACCTGGGCTCAGCACGATGACTCAGAGGCAGATCAGGGTTAGCATTATGACTCTGAGGCAGACCTGGGGTCATAACGATGACTCAGTGGCAGACCTGGAGTCAACACGATGACTCAGTGGCAGACCTGGGGTCAGCCTTGACTCAGTGGCAGACCTGGGGTCAGCCTTGACTCAGAGGCAGATATGAGGTCAGCATGATGACTCAGAGGCAGACCTGGGGTCAGCCTTGACTCAGTGGCAGGCCTGGGGTCAGCACGATGACTCAGAGCAGATCTGGAGTCAGTACGATGACTCAGAGGCAGACCTGGGGTCAGCCTTGACTCAGTGGCAGACCTGGGGTCAACACAATGACTCAATGGTAGACCTTGGGTCAACACGATGACTCAGTGGCAGACCTGGGGTCAGCCTTGACTCAGTGGCAGACCTGAGGTCAAACCTGGGTTCAACAAGATGACTCAGAGGCAGACCTGGGGTCAACACGATGACTCAGTGGCAGACCTGGGGTCAGCCTTGACTGTGTGGCAGACCTGAGGTCAAACCTGGGGTCAACACAGCCTTGACTCAGTGGCAGACATGGAGTCAGCACGATGACTCAGAGGCAGATCAGGGTTAGCATTATGACTCAGAGGCAGACCTGGGGTCAACACGATGACTCAGAAGCAGACCTGGGCTCAGCACGATGACTCAGAGGCAGATCAGGGTTAGCATTATGACTCTGAGGCAGACCTGGGGTCATAACGATGACTCAGTGGCAGACCTGGAGTCAACACGATGACTCAGTGGCAGACCTGGGGTCAGCCTTGACTCAGTGGCAGACCTGGGGTCAGCCTTGACTCAGAGGCAGATATGAGGTCAGCATGATGACTCAGAGGCAGACCTGGGGTCAGCACGATGACTCAGTGGCAGGCCTGGGGTCAGCACGATGACTCAGTGGCAGACCTGGGGTCAGCCTTGACTCAGTGGCAGACCTGGGGTCAGCCTTGACTCAGAGGCAGATATGAGGTCAGCATGATGACTCAGAGGCAGACCTGGGGTCAGCACGATGACTCTGAGGCAGACCTGGGGTCAACACGATGACTCAGAGGCAGACCTGGAGTCAACACGATGACTCAGTGGCAGACCTGGGGTCAGCCTTGACTCAGTGGCAGACCTGGGGTCAGCCTTGACTCAGAGGCAGATATGAGGTCAGCATGATGACTCAGAGGCAGACCTGGGGTCAGCACGATGACTCAGTGGCAGGCCTGGGGTCAGCCTTGACTCAGTGGCAGACCTGGGGTCAGCCTTGACTCAGTGGCAGGCCTGGGGTCAGCACGATGACTCAGAGCAGATCTGGAGTCAGTACGATGACTCAGAGGCAGACCTGGGGTCAGCCTTGACTCAGTGGCAGACCTGGGGTCAACACAATGACTCAATGGTAGACCTGGGGTCAACACGATGACTCAGAGGCAGACCTGGGGTCAACACGATGACTCAGTGGCAGACCTGGGGTCAGCCTTGACTCATTGGCAGACCTGAGGTCAAACCTGGGGTCAACACAGCCTTGACTCAGTGGCAGACATGGAGTCAGCACGATGACTCAGAGGCAGATCAGGGTTAGCATTATGACTCAGAGGCAGACCTGGGGTCAACACGATGACTCAGAGGCAGACCTTGGCTCAGCACGATGACTCAGAGGCAGATCAGGGTTAGCATTATGACTCAGAGGCAGACCTGGGGTCAACACGATGACTCAGTGGCAGACCTGGGTCAGCAAGATGACTCAGAGGTAGACCTGGGCTCAGCACGATGACTAAGAGGCAGATCAGGGTTAGCATTATGACTCAGAGGCAGACCTGGGGTCAGCCTTGACTCAGTGGCAGACCTGGGGTCAGCTTTGATTCAGTGGCAGGCCTGGGGTCAGCACGATGACTCAGAGGCAGACCTGGAGTCAACACGATGACTCAGTGGCAGACCTGGGGTCAGCCTTGACTCAGTGGCAGACCTGGGGTCAGCATGATGACTCAGAGGCAGACCTGGGGTCAGCACGATGACTCTGAGGCAGACCTGGGGTCAACACGATGACTCAGAGGCAGACCTGGAGTCAACACGATGACTCAGTGGCAGACCTGGGGTCAGCCTTGACTCAGTGGCAGGCCTGGGGTCAGTACGATGACTCAGAGGCAGACCTGGGGTCAGCCTTGACTCAGTGGCAGACCTGGGGTCAGCCTTGACTCAGTGGCAGGCCTGGGGTCAGCACGATGACTCAGAGCAGATCTGGAGTCAGTACGATGACTCAGAGGCAGACCTGGGGTCAGCCTTGACTCAGTGGCAGACCTGGGGTCAACACAATGACTCAATGGTAGACCTGGGGTCAACACGATGACTCAGTGGCAGACCTGGGGTCAGCATTGACTCAGTGGCAGACCTGAGGTCAAACCTGGGGTCAACACGATGACTCAGAGGCAGACCTGGGGTCAACACGATGACTCAGTGGCAGACCTGGGGTCAGCCTTGACTCAGTGGCAGACCTGAGGTCAAACCTGGGGTCAACACAGCCTTGACTCAGTGGCAGACCTGAGGTCAAACCTGGGGTCAACACAGCCTTGACTCAGTGGCAGACCTTGGCTCAGCACGATGACTCAGAGGCAGATCAGGGTTAGCATTATGACTCAGAGGCAGACCTGGGGTCAACACGATGACTCAGTGGCAGACCTGGGTCAGCAAGATGACTCAGAGGCAGACCTGGGCTCAGCACGATGACTAAGAGGCAGATCAGGGTTAGCATTATGACTCAGAGGCAGACCTGGGCTCAGCACGATGACTAAGAGGCAGATCAGGGTTAGCATTATGACTCAGAGGCAGACCTGGGGTCAGCCTTGACTCAGTGGCAGACCTGGGGTCAGCCTTGATTCAGTGGCAGGCCTGGGGTCAGCACGATGACTCAGAGGCAGACCTGGAGTCAACACGATGACTCAGTGGCAGACCTGGGGTCAGCCTTGACTCAGTGGCAGACCTGGGGTCAGCATGATGACTCAGAGGCAGACCTGGGGTCAGCACGATGACTCTGAGGCAGACCTGGGGTCAACACGATGACTCAGAGGCAGACCTGGAGTCAACACGATGACTCAGTGGCAGACCTGGGGTCAGCCTTGACTCAGTGGCAGACCTGAGGTCAAACCTGGGGTCAACACAGCCTTGACTCAGTGGCAGACCTGAGGTCAAACCTGGGGTCAACACAGCCTTGACTCAGTGGCAGACATGGAGTCAGCACGATGACTCAGAGGCAGATCAGGGTTAGCATTATGACTCAGAGGCAGACCTGGGGTCAACACGATGACTCAGAGGCAGACCTTGGCTCAGCACGATGACTCAGAGGCAGATCAGGGTTAGCATTATGACTCAGAGGCAGACCTGGGGTCAACACGATGACTCAGTGGCAGACCTGGGTCAGCAAGATGACTCAGAGGCAGACCTGGGCTCAGCACGATGACTAAGAGGCAGATCAGGGTTAGCATTATGACTCAGAGGCAGACCTGGGCTCAGCACGATGACTAAGAGGCAGATCAGGGTTAGCATTATGACTCAGAGGCAGACCTGGGGTCAGCCTTGACTCAGTGGCAGACCTGGGGTCAGCCTTGATTCAGTGGCAGGCCTGGGGTCAGCACGATGACTCAGAGGCAGACCTGGAGTCAACACGATGACTCAGTGGCAGACCTGGGGTCAGCCTTGACTCAGTGGCAGACCTGGGGTCAGCATGATGACTCAGAGGCAGACCTGGGGTCAGCACGATGACTCTGAGGCAGACCTGGGGTCAACACGATGACTCAGAGGCAGACCTGGAGTCAACACGATGACTCAGTGGCAGACCTGGGGTCAGCCTTGACTCAGTGGCAGACCTGGGGTCAACACAATGACTCAATGGTAGACCTGGGGTCAACACGATGACTCAGTGGCAGACCTGGGGTCAGCCTTGACTCAGTGGCAGACCTGAGGTCAAACCTGGGGTCAACACGATGACTCAGAGGCAGACCTGGGGTCAACACGATGACTCAGTGGCAGACCTGGGGTCAGCCTTGACTCAGTGGCAGACCTGAGGTCAAACCTGGGGTCAACACAGCCTTGACTCAGTGGCAGACCTGAGGTCAAACCTGGGGTCAACACAGCCTTGACTCAGTGGCAGACATGGAGTCAGCACGATGACTCAGAGGCAGATCAGGGTTAGCATTATGACTCAGAGGCAGACCTGGGGTCAACACGATGACTCAGAGGCAGACCTTGGCTCAGCACGATGACTCAGAGGCAGATCAGGGTTAGCATTATGACTCAGAGGCAGACCTGGGGTCAACACGATGACTCAGTGGCAGACCTGGGTCAGCAAGATGACTCAGAGGCAGACCTGGGGTCAGCACGATGACTCAGAGGCAGACCTGGGCTCAGCACGATGACTAAGAGGCAGATCAGGGTTAGCATTATGACTCAGAGGCAGACCTGGGGTCAGCCTTGACTCAGTGGCAGACCTGGGGTCAGCCTTGATTCAGTGGCAGGCCTGGGGTCAGTACGATGACTCAGAGGCAGACCTGGAGTCAACACGATGACTCAGTGGCAGACCTGGGGTCAGCCTTGACTCAGTGGCAGACCTGGGGTCAGCATGATGACTCAGAGGCAGACCTGGGGTCAGCACGATGACTCTGAGGCAGACCTGGGGTCAACACGATGACTCAGAGGCAGACCTGGAGTCAACACGATGACTCAGTGGCAGACCTGGGGTCAGCACGATGACTCAGAGGCAGACCTGGAGTCAACACGATGACTCAGTGGCAGACCTGGGGTCAGCCTTGACTCAGTGGCAGACCTGAGGTCAAACCTGGGGTTAACACGATGACTCAGAGGCAGACCTGGGGTCAGCACGATGACAGAGGCAGACCTGGGGTCAGCATGATGACTCAGAGGCAGACTTGGAGTCAGCACGATGACATAGGCAGACCTGGGGTCAGCATGATGACTCAGAGGCAGACCTGGAGTCAGCACGATGACTCAGAGGCAGACCTGGGGTCAGCACAATGACAGAGGCAGATCTGGGGTCAACATGATGACTCAGAGGCAGACCTGGGGTCAGCTTCCTGTTCATTCCTTAAAGGAGTACTAGTTTTTAGGAGATCTGCTTTTCTGTCAAGCCCTTAGATTAGTGATGACCACAGTGAAACCAAAATGATCCTGGTGACTTGCCATGGAACTCCATGGTAACATGTTGCTTAACAGGAGATTGGGTGATAACGCGTAAATTATTTTCAAAAGTGTCAATAATTCACTTAGTAATGTAATAAGTAATGATTTAGTAATCAAAACTTGTATCTTGCAATTTTTAGCAACTGTAAAGGATGATGACATTGCATGTAGTAAATGTTATGCAGCTAAAGGATTATTGCAGTTTATTAAAACTTTGATCTTATATTGAATGTTGATTCTATAGTTTTGATAATATCGTATTCACCAAAGTATCTGCTGAGAAACACACAAGCAAATGCTTTGGTGGGTAAAATATGGGAACATTTCCAAAAATAACATTAATGTTGTAATAAACTGGAATGATCCTTTAAGTCTAAAAATCAAATGTTCTTGAGTTCATGCTGGAGCTGATCCTGAAGCTAAAAAATGAAAATCTTGAGAATGGAAACTGGTTCAAACGTCCCTCATGCAGACAAGATATTTTAAATGTTCCTGAGTTTGTGTCTGTTGTACTTAGGCATAAGTACTAAAGCTCTTATTTCCACTTCGAGGTGAGATGGTGGTGAATGTATTGTGAATTGAAATGATTATAAAGAATTTGTACAAGGAATATAAATCATGCCAACCAAACATTGTAAGGCCCTCTGAGGTGTGTGCAGATGACTAAATCATAGTAGCTCTAATCATGTTTAGTAGGATTTTATTTTAAATCCTTTAATCATAATGCAAAAAGAGGACATGAAGGCCAAGAGGTAGACCCCAGACCCTGTCACCTGGCAGCTTCCCTTTGTTCAGCACAGGGATGAGTTGGTCTCTTCTCCATCTGAAGAGCAGAGTGTGTCTGTAGCAGTTCTTCGTTTAGAAAGGCTCATTTTAGCAGCAGCCCATCTATTAGACACCCCAAACATGGCACAGCAAGTGACTGAAGGGGTTTCAAATACAGATTATGTCTTTCTTTCTTTTTTTGTTGAGTTTTTAAACAAACCTTTATGTTTTGCTCTGGAAGTGCAGTTAAATGTGTCTTTTTACACAGCGGACCTGTAAAAAGAACATTCTGCATGGGCCTACCATCCATGCTTAACGTACTATGTGTGTTTGTGTGTGTGAGACTGAGCCTGTTTGACATATGTATAGTTGTGTCTTCAGCTTAAAAACTTAAATAACCTTGTTGCATCTTTGCTTTCTGCTGCAGAGATGGAGTCAATTCACCTTCAATTCAAGGCATTCAAACATCTGTAGTTAATTTGCTAACAAAAAGGCAATCTCTGTGTTCATCCAGGCCCTTTACATGTGACAACTTTCTTGGTCTCGATCGTTGTCAGTATTTTGCTAGATCTTCTTCCAGGATTGCTTGGATTGGAGGTGATTTGGACCCAGCCATCATCTGCAGTGTGTCACTTTACCTATGCTGTGTTTGTGATTCCCATGTAGATCTCTGGCAAGAGATTGTTTCAATCTCCGATCTTTTTGCAGTTGCGTGTAAAAAGTAGGGGCCAGAGAGGTTTGAAAGTGACCCTTGTACGAGGCTATAACCTGGAGCATCTGTGGCTCTGTCTCTTACAGAACAAAGTGGAGGAGCTAAACCAGCGACTGAGGCAAGCTATTGATGGTCAGTCTTTCATGATGTTACTGAAAATGTCCTAAATAAATGACCTATCATTTATATAGGAGGATGAAGAAATCATAACCAAAGTTAAATAACCATAAAACTCTAAACAACCCTCACAGTGCCTTTGTAAAGCAAGATAGAGCCACGTAGCCGTATGAAATCTAGCGGCACATTCTTCTAGGGAAATCAGTGTGTGTAATGTGTGTGTAGTCACTATACTGATTCTAATGGTCATTTGGTATATGTCAACATAAAATACAGTAAATAATCCACCATGTCCCATGTAAACCTGCATCATAATCCTAGTTATGCGTCATTGACATGGATGTTAGTTTTCACATGTTGTTGTTCATTCACTTCAGTGTAAGTTGCAGTGTTGTGTTACACCCCTGTGCCTCCTCTGCTGTGTGTGTCTGTGCTCTTCCTCTCTCAGACAGCAGGAACTTGCCGTACGGTCGACCTGCCGTCCTCTTCCGTACCAAATACTCCATCCTCCACCACAGTGACTACATCAGCGGCTACAGCGAGGCTCTCTCTATGCCTCTCTGGACATCCTACAGCGTCAGCAGACAGGTACTCTTCATCCTGGGCTCTTGCAAAGCAAACAGTCAACAAACGGCTATATGGTGGAGTTTAGTTTCAATCTCATACACCAATAGGAAACAGATTGATTTATTATTACGATTATTCGTCTAAAAACTAATTTGACCTTCTGAACATTATGCCCTTGTTCATGGCTCCAAGATGTTTAATAGATTTACTTACAGGAGAAATTAAAACGGTCTGATATGTCTGGGGGTTGAATACAGATCTATTCATTAAACCTGCCAGGTGATTTTTTGAATATGTTCAAATTTCCTAAAATACTACAGCGGCCACACTCATTATTTGCTATTATTTAATAAACATATTTCTTACTGACATATCCTAACACACTGACAGCTATTTGTGTAAGTGGTCTCAAGTTGACATAGACACATCACATACCAAACAGTTACATTATTCATGTTAACTGAAAGGAACTTGTTAGTGAAAGTGACTTGATGAAGGTGAGAGGGTTATCAGGGAAGTTCTCAGACATGAAACTGTCCTGAGAGCAGTCGATGTGGTTTCAAGCTACAAACAAACGCCCTCTGGCCTGACTGACTCCAAACATGAAGATAAATGTCACTGTTTCTTAAAATCCAGATGTTGTGAGTGTGTTCTCTACTTGTTACTATACCGTGTGTGTGTGTGTGTGTGTGTGTGTGTGTGTGTGTGTGTGTGTGTGTGCGTGTGTGTGTGTGTGTGTGTGTGTGTGTGCGTGTGCGCGTGTGCGTGTGCGTGTGCGCGTGCGCGTGCGCGTGTGCGTGTGTGCGTGTGCGCTGCAGGTAGAAGTGTCCCCTCTGCCTGAGGCCCTGTCTAACTGTGTGCGACCTGACACCAGAGTCCCTCCAGCCTACAGTCAGTCATGTACCAACTACAGAGCAGACAGACACATCAGCTACGCCTTCCTGTACCCTCCACGTCAGTTCCCCAGCACAACTTCAACACTGGAACTAAATCAAATTTATATTTTATAGTTTAATCATTTTCATGTTAAATTGAATATTTGGGACACATTCTTATAATATTTTGTACATTTTTACACTAAATGACCAATCAATACATTGAGCAAAAGATATTGCCATTGATTGTAGAAGACATCATTAGTTAGTTACTTGATATATTGACATATATTATTATACATTTCAAACCAACCTGAAAACGTTTTTAATCGTGTTTCATTTTTTCTTCATTAACAGAATTGTCCTCAACCATAGACAAAAAATACGATGCTGTCCTCATCACCAACACTGTTCCCATGTATCCTGCATTCAAGAGTAAGTCCATCAGTGATTAGAAGTCTCTTCAAGGGCGAGATGCCTCGAGTCTCCTTGAAACCTTGTATGTTTTGATTTTGACAGTTTTTCCTGCACAAAAATCACACAAAAAATATAGTTTTAACCACCATGACCTCCATTTACTTTGAATTAAATGAGTAGATGATTCATGGCAGTCTGAAAAGTAAAGTTAACTTGGCATTATGCAGCACGTTCTGAGGTGCTGAGTGATCCACTGACATATTCATTTACCCCCCCTCCCTGTTTCATTCTCACATCCCTCTCTGTTTGTCTCTTTGTTCCCACTCTCTCCAACATTTCTCTCTCAGGAATATGGGGCTACTTCCAGAGAGCACTGGTGAAGAAATACGCCACTGAGAGAAACGGAGTGAATGTGCTCATTGGACCCATATTTGACTACGACTATGATGGCGTCAGGGACTCTGCTGAGAAGATAAAAGAGTGAGAACATTAATTTTACTTCACTTCTGATTCAGCTTCAGTACAGCTACAAGCACTTTTTATTTATTTTGAACTTATTGAAATGTGGCGATGTAGGATTTGGTCTCAACCAAAAAATAGAAAAAAAATAGATTTTCAATCTCATGTGCTAAAATGATTTAAAACTGACAATAGACATTTGTGTATTGAAACAAGTTGAGCTCAGGTCTTTTGTGGAACCTGTGTTGCAGGTATGTAAGTGGGATGATTCCTGTCCCTACGCACTACTTTGTGGTCCTGACCAGCTGCTTAGACTTCACACAGGCTGCAGACTCGTGTGGCGGGCCGCTCAGCAGCGCCGCCTTCATCCTGCCACACAGATCCAGCAACGACGAGACCTGCAACGTGAGAACCATCACACCATCACATTTTAATTACACTCATATACACACATAATACAGACCAGGTCTACACAGTGGCCTCTTGGATAATTAACTCAGAAATGAAAAATGGAAATGTTGCATCATCAAGTCACCCTGAACAGAACATGTAGCAGAATCTAAATATGCAAGTGATTGTATGTCCAGAAGAGTAAACAAATCACATATGTGAACCTTTAAATGCACACAGGGTACACGCTGTACATGATGTTTGTTAAAGGATAGGGCAACATTTTGAGAAATATGTTTACTAGATTTCTTTTGAAAGTAGGATGAGAAGATTGATATCAATCCCAATCTTGATTTTTAACCTTCACACAGAAGAAAAAGTTTTGGAGAAGTCATGTGTTGGAACTACTTCTTGACAAACAACAGTTTATCCATCCGCCCGGCACTCCTGTTCTCCAGCTCTGGGTTGCCAGGTACAGTCAGTGAGCACAGGTTGTGGTACATGTTTCTGTACAGACTCGCTGTTGTCCGCCAAGTACTTCCAGAATGACACTCGCCCTAAAACTACAAATTGTTGTTTTTACATATCTGTTTGTGTGCAGATCAAACAAACAGGAAACAACAAGTTAATCAGTGTTCTATTGGCAGGTGTGTTTCCCTTTGGACAAAGACAGGCTAGCTTTTTCCTTTGGTTCCAGTGTTTATACTGAGCTAGGCTAACCGCGTCCTGACTCCAGCTCTGTACACACACACATGAGAGTGGTATTGATTTTCTCATCTCGCTCTCATGTCAATGTGAACGATGTTCCTTCAAAGCCAAATGTGTTCAGGGTTTCAGTGTGGAACCCCATGCTAATGTTTCTGTGCTCCTCACTGCCTCCCTTCAGAGCTCAGAGGAGGAGTCTCGCTGGGTGGAGGACCTGATGAAGATGCACACAGCTCGAGTCAGAGACGTGGAGATCCTGACGGGCTTGGACTTTTACCGCAGAACAACCCGCAGCTACGCTGAAATCCTCTCGCTCAAAACCTACATGCACTCCTACGAGAGCGAGATCTGATATCTGCTTGCTCTGTTAACCTTCATGTTGCCGATCTTTTTACCCGTGGTGGATGTGTGTGGTACAATCATCTCTATTACACTGACCTACAGCAACTTCAGCTCTCCCTGGATGCTATGGCTGTTGTCTGCAGCTGCTCTGCAGTATCCCTGTTGTGGCCCTTTCACTTCATCCATCTGTTAAGAAACAGCTTCAACACCACTGAGCTAGGAGCTGTGCTACTGTCCACTTATTCTCTTCAACATTTTAATTATTTTCCTGCAAACAATATTCCATATGTGTAAAAATGATTACATGCTTTCAAGTGGTAAAATATCTTAAATTGCACTACAAAGCCATCAAGAGAAATCCATCAGCTCAGTATTGAAGCAGGATGTCACAGTTCCTATATGACGTGGATCCACACAGTTTACTCGTTACACTATGTTTGCATTGGACACTTTCTCATTCAGCGGCTAAGAAGAACTTTCTTTTCTTTTTGAATGATATAATAATGCAATGTTGTTGTTGTGTGTGTACAGTGTCTATATGTTGAGTTCAAAATATTTTCTGTTTGTGTCTGACTGTTGATTGTGTGCTTGTGTTTGTTTGTGTTGACTTTTTGTTCCATGCACAATAACAATAATGTCAATGATGATGATGATTTTATGATTTATTAATGTGTTCCCTAAAACATTTACCACCTGTGAGACCTATTTATGCTTTATGTACATTTCACCACAATAAACAAGTGTTTTTACTAAAAGTGTGGAGCATGTTCAGTCAGACTCAGCAGCAGTGGAGCTACACAATCCATCTACATGGCTGTATGATGAAGGCATGTCTAACATGAATTACTCCTTAGTTACAATATATAGCAGCTTCATATTGTTCATATTGAATGAGCCCTTACCCCAAGTGAAGGAGTTCAAGTACCTCGGGGTCTTGTTCGCGAGTGAGGGGACGATGGAGCGAGAGATTGGCCGGAGAATCGGAGCAGCGGGGGCGGTATTACAGTCACTTTACCGCACCGTTGTGACGAAAAGAGAGCTGAGCCAGAAGGCAAAGCTCTCGATATACCTATCGATCTTCGTTCCTACCCTCACCTATGGTCATGAAGGCTGGGTCATGACCGAAAGAACAAGATCACGGGTACAAGTGGCCGAAATGGGTTTTCTCAGACGGGTGTCTGGCGTCTCCCTTAGAGATAGGATGAGAAGTTCAGACATCCGTGAGAGACTCGGAGTAGAGCCGCTGCTCCTTTACGTTGAAAGGAGCCAGTTGAGGTGGTTCGGGCATCTAGTAAGGATGCCACCTGGGCGCCTCCCTAGGGAGGTGTTCCAGGCACGTCCAGCTGGGAGGAGACCCCGGGGAAGACCCAGGACTCGGTGGAGAGATTATATCTCCTCACTGGCCTGGGAACGCCTCAGGATCCCCCAGTCGGAGCTGGAGGATGTGGCCCGGAGAAGGGAAGATTGGGGTTCCTTACTGGAGCTGCTGCCCCCGCGAGCCCGATCCCGGATAAGCGGTAGACGATGGATGGATATTGTTCCAATTGAACATGTGTCCCTCTACCCGTCACTGCCACCAGGTGGACACTACTTGTTGTGGACCAAGTTAAACTCCAATATGAGAGAAACATTTGAGTTTGCTAAACTGTCACAGCAAAAGGAAAGGAAAAAACAATCTTTGGATAGATAGTAGAATACGCTAGGATAGAACTGGTAGAATAGTAATCTGTAGTGTATAGTGTATTTAAACGGGCTGTGTTTAGGTGATGCATGTGTCCTGTGTGTAAAAACAGCCCATGAGCCTTTATGGCATGGAGCTACAGTCAGAATGTGAATTCCAAGTAGAACAAAACACAATGTAACATTTGTTTCCTTTATTTGAATTTCCCAATTTCATAGATCAATTCCCACATCACAGCTCACTTTTATCACATGAAGGATTTTCCTGGCTTAGAATTTCCACCTTATATTTCATTCCCCCTTTTTTTTAATAACAACTCTGCTGTTTTAATTGATATCTGATTTAAATGACACAATGTAAACTGTGCTGGTTAGTGGATTTTTACCTTTTTTTTTATCCATAGAAACCAGTCCTCTAAGATTTAATGGCCTTCAAAATGATCATAAAAAAAAGTGTAATGTTTGTATTTGTGGGTTTTTTATCACACAGCAATTGGATGTTCTAAACCTCGATGATGTCACTCGTGGTACTCACAGGGAACACATTTGCTCCAACTGGAAATAATGTTGTCCTCGTCACCAGACAGAGACTTTGAGAATGACATTCTATCTGGTAAATCCTGTAAATACTTGCTGTAGAATCTAAAGGGACAGGGCAACCTTGAGAAAGTGGCCCGATCAAATTAGACACCATAGAGAAGATGGCAGTCAAGATTGTAAGGAAAGATTTAATCTGCTTTTAAACAAATCTCTATTCTAGACCTGAATAAGAGCAATTGTAAATATTTCAAGCACAATGGCCACATTTGTCTAGTTCTGGAAATGCTGGACAAAACTCTGCATGATTTAATTAGAGAAAGGCGCGGCAGGCCGCTGTGTTTGTCTGAGATTAGAGTCATCTCACAATAGATGCGGGTGGCTCTGAATGCCCTCAAGATCATTGGTCTACACCATTGGTATTCAACTAAGATTTTAAGAGGTCCAGTTAGGGATAATTTCCTCAAGCAAAGGTCCGGAGCATCATAATGTCTAACTTGCGTTATGAATTAGTGTGATATATATTGAAGCAGCCTAGTAGCTGTATCAACGTCTGCACGTAATCAACAACTGACTGTCAAATCTAATAAAGAAAGTACAATTCAAAAACATTTTGACAATATTTATTGTCACTTAACATTGATCATTATACAGATATATATATTACTGTAGATATGTATAATGTTCTTCTCGGGCTCCATTTAAAAATAAAATAGAGAAAATAAATAAAATAGCTTTTGAAAAATTGTGCATCTTAAAATAAAATAGTTTTCTGTGTTTCTCTCCCTGTCTGCCGCTCACTCGTCTCTCCGTCTGTGTTTCTCTCCCTCTCTGCCGCTCACTCGTCTCTCCGTCTGTGTTTCTCTCCCTGTCTGCCGCTCACTCGTCTCTCCGTCTGTGTTTCACTCCCTGTCTGCGGCTCACTCGTCTCTCCGTCTGTGTTTCTCTCCCTGTCTGCCGCTCACTCGTCTCTCCATCTGTGTTTCTCTCCCTGTCTGCCGCTCACTCGTCTCTCCGTCTGTGTTTCTCTCCCTGCCTGCCGCTCACTCGTCCCTCCGTCTTCGCAATGTTTGTCGCCTGGAATGCACAGATTTGATTGGCTGAGTAGCATCACGTGAGATGTCTTAACTTGCATGCCATTAGTCTGTGAGTTACCTGAACCGCTAAACCAGAGCCGTAAAAACGAGAAAAGCTGCGCTGGTTAAAATAGAAGCGCCCTGTCAAAATTGAAAATCCCTTAATAATTTATTGATTATAGGTCCGGGTCCGGACTGGGACCGCAGTCCGCCTGTTAGTGACCTATGATATACAGTAATGTGGAATGAGAATTTTCAATTAGAATTGCAGAGAGTTTGCATACACAATACTTGATTATATATCAGTGGATATTGATATGTGAGGCATTCATTACAGTGTTCCATAGTGACAGCTGTAGATGGATGTAGTTATGGCATAGCTGTAGACATAAGTAAGATACTCTGTACAGGAAATAATCTGAATTATTTTAACAAAGTACAAAACAAAATAGTCTAAAAAACATGGCTATATTAAACCATTAGGGGTGCTGGGGCAAAAACAATATTGCTGGATACAGCAGCTGATGATAGAGACTAAATTAATTGCAAAGAGCCAGACATTTAGCAATTATCTCATGCTGGAATAATACTGACTGACTCAGCCACTGCAAGGTAAATTGATGATACCACAACTTTATTTATGCACCATGAGAGCATACTATCAGCTGAAATAATGAAGCTCTTTATAAAACAATGTTTTAGTCTTAATCACACATTAACCTATAGAGATGACAGGAAATGAGAGAGGAGAGAGAGAGAGAGAGAGAGAGAGAGAGAGAGAGAGAGAGAGAGAGAGAGAGAGAGAGAGAGAGAGAGAGAGAGAGAGAGAGAAGGTCCCTGTCAGACTCAAACAAGCACATTACAAATCATGGTCAGCATCTTGCGGCTTTGAGGTCTTGAAAAGCACTATATAAATTCAATTTATTATTATTATTATTATTATGATTATGATTATGATTATGATTATTATTATTAAAGACAGAGCCACAAGATATTTCACAACAAATGTATGTAAAACAAGAATAAAATGACATTGAAGTAGCACTACTTGGGAAAACGAGAACGAAGATAAAATTGACAGTAAAATAAGTGCTCTGTAAATAGTTGTTTATATTTTGCAGAGGTGAAAAGTAACTAAGTACATTTAAATTCTGTACTTAAGTACAATATTGAGGTACTTCTACTTTACTTTAGTATTTCCAAGTTCTGTTACATTTTGGAAGACAATATTTTACTCCACTACATTAGTTACTTTGCAGATTCAGATTAATTATACAACCTAAAAATCAACTAATTAATTACGATGTATTATCATGGATTAAACTACACAGCAGTGTATAGAGTAGTTCACATTAGCTCCATTTTTGCCATTTACGACCTGGGCACATTATTAATAATCCTAATCCAGTGAAATAATACAGCCTACAGTATATCATTCTGAAATGGGTGATTCTGCATAACGAGCATTTTTACTTTTGGTCCAATATTAATTATAGCTAATTATTGTACTTTAGTAACATTTTGAATGCAGGACTTTTACTTGTAACAGAGCATTTCTACATCGGGGCATTACTACTTTTACTGAACTCAAATATCTGAGTTGGCCAACAAAGGTTCAATAAAGGTAGAAAAATACTTGGTGTGTTTTAATTCCCACATTTGTGTGGGCACATGAATGCAACAAGAACAGGTTGCGACATTCAGTGAATAAATGACGCGTTCATACCGAAAACGTTCACTTCCTTCAACACAAAGCTGTTCCTATTGGACAGACAGTAGCTGTAGTGTACAATAAGTTACCTACTTGGCCACTTGTGACATTAACAAGAGTTAGTTCTTTTCAACACTTGGTTTTTGTTTTAAAGTTCAGTGTTTACAGCGCTTTGGTGTGGACGCACGGCAATTGTAAAACAATGGTAGGATTTATCTGTGGTTGTGTAGCAATATGTCTCAGCTGGCGAGAGACAGTTAGCTTTTAGATATCATGCAAATCAGACACAGCTAATTCTTCCGGTGCTAATGACGCAACATGCAGCAGTTATTTTAATATTTATTCAGTGTAATGATTGTTTCTTTGGAGATGTCTTCAACTATTGTTGTGGCTGGTCCTACTGCAATATGTGGATGTCTAAAATAGGGTTACAGATCGCAAGATGTTTAAATGGCTCTCACAATCCAGTTGACCGCTCTTGTCATCTGTTATCCCATACAGGTGACGATTCTGCAGTAAGCATGGGTCAGATAGAAGAAGCTAAGCCGTCGTGTCTCAACATTCTCACCTACCACAGAGAGCTGCTGGTGTCCAGGTTGAGGAGCATCCAGTGCATCCTGGACAACCTGCTGTCCTGCGGCTTCGTCTGTGAAGAAGATGTTGAGATCGTTCAGCAAACCGTCACCAAGACAGATCAGGCAGGAAAAACAAAGACATCTGTTAAATAAGGCCATTTGTTTTATTTTCAGTCATTAATACAACATACATCTAAAATACAACGTCTTATCTGTCATAAAATATCTACTGGTAAAAAATCCCAAATAAACGTAAAATCCAAGACGCCTTTTCCTGTGATTGTTTTCCAGGTACGTAAGATCTTGGAGCTAGTCCAATGCAAAGGGGAGGAGGCCTGTGAATACTTAATTTACATCATTTACAAAGTATGTGATGCATACATAGACCTCCAGCCATGGTTGAAAGAGATCAATTACAACCCAAGCAGTGATGTAATGCTGATGGGTGTGGTTAACACAGATCCCAGTAAGTATTACAATCACTCATGCTGTTCTTTTTTATGCTTCAAGGTCTGTTGGATGTCCACACATGTTAGCTGAGTAAGACTGTTGGATATATAACAACAAATAAGTCTCACAAATGAGGAAATCATGGCTCAGTTTAAAGTTTACATTTTTAATTTTGAGCCAGACTGTAGTTTTTATGGTGCTGTGGCATTTCTGCTATTCTGTCCCATTTAGATCAATGAGTGTAGAATAATACCACAATGCAAGAAGAAGTTGTACATTCAAAATACTAAAGTAGAAGTACAGAAGCAGCCATATGTAATATTAATATTTAAAACAGTCATTATGCATAATAATAATGAATAATAAAATATTGGATGGTATTACTGATTCAGCAATATATTAGCATTTTAATGTTGAAGCTGGTTGGTGAGGATAATTAAAATATGAATATAATGTTGAGTAGTTTAGTCTATGTACTGTAAGTGCATCTATTTTAACAGCTGTCAGATGAATAAAGTGGAACTATTTAATACAATATTCCCTCTGTAAATGTACTTAGTTATTGCAGATGTATCAAACTGTAATTTATTACAGATTAGTTTGACGCACCTGTAGATCGACAGGTGTGTTGGGTGGGTGTGTTTGTGCTTCTGTGTGAGGGGGGCTCTCTTATATCTACTGTCAGGAAATCGCTGCCATGCATGTGAGCTCAGCTGAATATAAAGTGAGTTATAACTAAATGCAAGTAGTAACGCACAATGTAATGAGTATAAGTTCATATATTTTATCGTGAAAGTACTCAAGTAAAAAGTATTCTGCAAAACAGCTACAATTTATTGAAAAAATACATGTACCCATCACAGATTAAAAAATGTAAAAGATAGAAATATAAAACAAACAAAAAACAGCACATGCATCTTTGGATTAGATGAAATGTGTTTGGTCCTAAATAGAAGATTCAGGAATCATTGGACCTTATAACACCACTTAAAGCTTCTATATTGCACTAATTCACGATGTACCTCTTCTAAGTCAGCAGGTATTATGAGAAGATGAGGCATGAGATGAGCCAGGACACCTGCTTCATCATGTCTTACGGCCAGCGAGAGGAGACCCGTCTGGAGGAGCTGTACACTGGCACACTGATGGAACTGTTGAATGACTGCAATGAAAGTTTGGGCTTCCTGGAGAGTCTGGACACGCTCTTAGGAGACCATGCAGTCTTCAATCCCCAAGGTGAAATCACCTATGTAATGGGGGATGCTGGTGTGGGAAAATCCATCTTCCTGCAGAAGCTCCAGAACCTCTGGTCCAAGAAAGAGCTGCAGACAGACGCCATCTTCTTTTTTAAGTTCCGCTGTAGGATGTTCAGCCTCTTCAAGGACACAGAGCAGATCTCCCTCAGAGAGCTTTTGTTCAAACACAACTGCTCCCCAGATCACGACCCAGATAACGAGGTGTTTGATTACATACTGCGCTTCCCTGAGAAGGTTCTTTTTACATTTGATGGCTTCGATGAGATTCAGATCAAAGACCTGATGAATATTGCTGAAGTGGTTTCACCAGAAGTCAAGGCACACCCCCTCCAGCTGCTCATCAGCCTGCTCTGTGGGAAATTACTCAAGGGCTCCAAGAAGGTGCTGACGGCCCGGACAGGGACCGAGATCCAGAGTAGGGTGATCAGAAAGAAGGTGGCTCTGCGCGGGTTCTCCCAAGCTCATCTGCGGACCTACATCGATCTGCACTTTAAGGAGCAGGAGCACCGAGAGCTGGTGTCAGTCCAGCTGGATGCTTGCCCCCACCTCTGTGGCCTCTGCTCCACCCCGCTCTTCTGCTGGATTGTATTCAATAGCTTCAGGCACCTGCACACCATGCATGATAGTTTCCATCTGCCTGAAACCTGCATCACGCTCACGGACATCTTCCTTCTACTGGCTGAGGTGTTCCTCAGCCGCTCAGCCTTACCAGCACCATCTCTGCTGAAGAAAAGCACTCGGTGTGCATCAGAAACATTCAAAGCGGGGCTCAGGTCTCTCGCAGCATTTGCAAGACTAGCACTTCAGGGTATGGAGAGAGGAAGCTTCATTTGGAGCCAAGAGGAGATGAGTGCGTGTGGCTTGACAGAGGAGGACCTGTCCCTGGGCTTTCTTCGACCTGTCTCTGAGTGTGATGCCAGTGGAAGCCCTGCTACTTTTGAAGTCCTCCATATCACCCTCCAGTCTTTTCTGGCAGCATTTGCTCTTGTGTTGGATGAGCAGGCTCCTGCCAGATCCATCCTCAAGTTCTTTGTAGAGTGCAGAAAGAAGAGAACACCATCCTGTCTGCCTTTTGACTTCTGTGTCAGTGGCTCCTCAAAGTCCAGTGAAAAGAATCCATTTGCCACTAATGAACACCTTCAGTTCACTAATCTGTTCTTGTGTGGCCTGCTGTCCAAGGCTCACATTGGCCTGATGGAGCATCTGGTATCTCCCGTGTTGTTAAAGAAAAAACGGGCCTTACTAAAATCCTGCCTTTCCACCGGTGTCATCTCCCACCTCTATGGCTTACCCCACTACGACGGTGAAGACGGCAGGAAAGTTCATGTTCTGCCCAACTTCCTGTGGATGCTGCGGTGCATCTTTGAGACAGGGAGCAAAGACATAGCTCAGATGACAGCCAAAGGCATCACAGCTGACTTCATCAAGCTGGGCTACTGTAACGTGTCCTCAGGCGACTGCACCGCCCTGAACTTTGTACTACAGCACTGTCACAAGCCTCTGGGCTTCGACATGGACAACAACAACATCAGTGACTATGGGGTGAAGCAGCTGAAGCCCTCCTTCTGTAAGATGACAGTAGTGAGGTAAAACATACAAATGTGTTTTATATACCTTCTAATCCATTGAGGGTTATTCAGACTGATGTTATGATGTCATCTAACCAAACACTAATTAACCTGCATTTCTTCAGATTAAGCGTCAATCACCTGTCTGACAGCAGCATTGAGGTTCTTGCAGAGGAGCTGTGTAAGCACAAAGTCGTGGAGATCTTGGGGTGAGTAGACATTGTTCCAGTTGACCTAAAATACGATTGTCATGAGCTTTTTATTTAAACTCTAAACCTGTAACTACCAGCTGTAAAATAAATGTAGTGGTGTAAAAAGTGCAATATTTCCCTCTGAAATTTAGACGAGTTGAACCATGAAGTAGCATTTCGTTGCATTACACAAACATCCCACGTTTCCCCACTTGTCATGGAATTATAGACGTTTACATTTTCTGAGCACTTTAAGGATATTCTGTCCATGTTATGTTGTTGAAAGCTCATTATTGATTTTATACACCATTGCTACCAGAGGAGGGACATTGTTTTCCTTAAAGGGACAGTGTGTTGGATTTGGCAGTGGCTGGCATCACCGCAGTTTTACAAGCGTGTCAGAGAACTACGGTGGCCTTCAGGTGACGTAGAAAGGTGAAAGTCCCTCTCTGGACAAACTCTGGTTTGGTTTGTCCGTTCTGAGCTACTGTAGAAACATGGTGGTGCAACATGGAAGAGGACCTGCTCCCTATGTAGATACACAACAATTCTTAGTTTCAGCAGATTATACACTGATGAAAACATAGTTATGAATGTTATATTCAATTTCTGCTAATAGATCCCACTAAATACTACACACTGGCCCTTTACATGTTCTGTCATAGTCATAGCTCTAAATAATATTTAGGTTATACATGACATAAAGAGTTGTATTTATATCCGTAGTTAGGTTTTCAGTGAAACAAATGCTTTCTGTTGCTGTGGAAAGTTTGATGTTTCCTATGGAGTTTTGTTAAGTGTTAGTGTGGTATAGTATTTTGTAAATCCATTCCCAGCATGAACAAAACTGCACAATACTTCTAAATACTGTTTTTCAAAGCTACATGTTGGTCTCTTGGGGTACGTAATTGTATTTTTGGCTAAACAAATGCAAAATAACTAGCAAATAGGGTACTGCCCCAACAAGTGTCCGTACTCCATAAAGTACAATTCTGCTGGTTTTGAGAGTAAAACAGAAACTTTAACCTTCATTTGATCTGTTGTCCTCAGGCTTTACAACAATCACATCACAGATGTTGGAGCCAAGCTAGTTGCTCAGATCATTGAGGAATGCCCAAAGCTGAGAGTTGTCAAGTATGTTTGTAACTTGTACCAATATGGAATATTATAATAATTGATGAATCAATGACATCTGCTCTTACCTTTTATTAGTATCTCTAAATTGTCTACATGTGTATTCACAAATTGGTGAATAAAGGAAAAGATAAGATAATTGTAAAATGAATATGTTGTGGACTCATGTCTCTTTGTCCTCAGGATTGGTAAAAACCAGATCACTAATGTTGGTGGGAGGTATTTGGCCAACGCAATTCAGAAGAGCACTTCTATATTTGATGTGGGGTAAGACTTCACTGCTGTCAAAAATCTTTGCTGTTGTATTCTTATGAAAGCAGTGGGATCAACTGGAGAAGCAGAAAGGGTTAATGCAGGAACGCTTCAGAAAAGTCTTGACTGATTGACACACAGACAGATACACAGACAGACTCACAGACAGACAGACTGACACACAGACAGACAGACACACAGACAGACAGACTGACACACAGATAGACTGACACACAGATAGACTGACACACAGATAGACTGACACACAGACAGACAGACACACAGACAGACACACAGACAGACAGACAGACAGACTGACACACAGATAGACTGACACACAGATAGACTGACACACAGACAGACAGACACACAGACAGACACACAGACAGACAGACAGACAGACTGACACACAGATAGACTGACACACAGATAGACTGACACACAGATAGACTGACACACAGACACACAGACAGACAGACAGACAGACTGCCACACAGATAGACAGACACACAGACAGACACACAGACAGACACACAGACTGACACACAGATAGACTGACACACAGATAGACTGACACACAGACAGACAGACACACAGACAGACACACAGACAGACAGACAGACAGACAGACAGATAGACTGACGCACAGATAGACTGACACACAGACAGACAGACACACAGACAGACACACAGACAGACAGACTGACACACAGACAGACATACTGACACACAGACAGACAGGCAGACACACAGACAGACAGACTGACAGACACACAGACAGACAGACAGACACACAGACAGACTGACAGACAGGCAGACACACAGACAGACAGACTGACAGACACACAGACAGACAGACACAGACATACTGACACACAGACTGACACACAGATAGACAGACTGACACACAGACAGACAGACTGACACACAGACAGACATACTGACACACAGACAGACAGACTAACACACAGACAGACACACAGACAGACAGACACACAGACAGACACACAGACTGACACACATACAGACACACAGACAGACTGACACACATACAGACACACAGACAGACACACAGACAGACAGACAGACAGACTGACACACAGACAGACAGACACACAGACAGACTGACACACAGACAGACAGGCAGACACACAGACAGACAGACTAACACACAGACAGACATACTGACACACAGACAGACAGGCAGACACACAGACAGACAGACTGACAGACACACAGACAGACTGACAGACAGGCAGACACACAGACAGACAGACTGACAGACACACAGACAGACAGACACAGACATACTGACACACAGACTGACACACAGATAGACAGACAGACTAACACACAGACAGACACACAGACAGACAGACACACAGACAGACACACAGACTGACACACAGACAGACACACAGACAGACAGACAGACAGACAGACTGACACACAGACAGACAGACACAGACAGACTACACAGACAGACAGGCAGACACACAGACAGACAGACTGACAGACACACAGACATACTGACACACAGATAGACAGACAGACTAACACACAGACAGACACACAGACATACTGACACACAGACAGACACACAGACATACTGACACACAGACTGACACAAAGACAGACAGACAGACAGACTGACACACAGACAGACAGACAGACAGACACACAGACACACAGACAGACTGATTACTCTAAAACCTAAAACATAGAATACAATAAATATGGCAGACTACTAGAACTCATATATAAGCATAGGATGTTCTATAGTTGTTTTTTTAAATAACTGATGGTTTGATGACTGATGAATTTAGATAGTTTAGACCCAGTTTAGAGGTAAAATACTGCGCCCTATTTCTTTGGAGCAGGTGGTTTGGAACTATGTTGCACCTTTAAACCCACATTTGACAAACCATTAGAATATTTCCATCAAGATTTAACAAGTCACTTAATTTGCGAAACGTTTAAGCTAACTTGGTGAATAAAGCCTGTTGAGTTTTAGAGTTGTTTGACTTTATTGATCTCGATTAACGTGTGTGCATTTTAAAAATGTGAAATTAAAGCATGAAAACATGTCTTGTTATTTGTCTCTTTTGAGGATACTGCTAGCCTAAGTAAGGCAGGCCCTTTGTGTTTCTATGCTTCCTGATGCAGCTCAGATGACTGTTGTTATATTTTTGCTGGCAGAATGTGGGGGAACAGCATCGGCGATGAGGGAGCAGAAGCATTTGCAGGAGTTTTGAGGCACCACCCAAGTCTTACCAACCTCAGGTGAGAAGGTCCCCACAAAGACCATACAAGCCAAAATTGTACAAAATACAAAATACAAAATTGTGGGCGGCTGTGACTCAGGAGGTAGAGTGGTCGTCCAGCACTCGGAGGGTCCGTGGTTCGACCCCCTGCCCCTGCAGGCAGCATGTCGAAGTGTCCTTGGGCAAGATACTGAACCCCAAATTGCTCCCGATGGCCAACAGTGTGTGAGTGTGTGTGAATGGTTATCACTACTGATGAGCTGATGTGCACCTGTAGCCTCTGACTCTGTGTGAATGTGTGTGAATGGGTGAATGACATGTGTTATAAAGTGCATTGAGTGATCACAAAGAATGTAAAAGCGCTTTATAAAAGCCAACTGATTTAAACTCTTTGATTAAATTGAGTAATTTCTGTGTTTTTGTTATCTAGTCTCTCAGCTAATGGCATCACATCTCAAGGTGGGAAGTGCCTGTCAGAAGCGCTGAAAGAGAATAACGTCCTCAGGATATTCTGGTAGGCAGCTCGTTCAGCTTGAGTTCAGTGATATGAGCAGTTTTCTAACAGAACTGCTCTCATATAGAAGTACATGTGTGTGTTGCAGGTTAGTGCAGAATGAGTTGACTGATGATGCAGCTCCACACTTTGCTGAGTTGGTCCAAGCGAACACAGGTTTAATCCACCTCTGGTAAGGAAAACACGCATGATGTCCCCATGACGAGTCCTGCTGAACACTGTGCTCAGACATCAACTGTCACAAACTCACCTGCGCTGTATGTTTGTCTGCAGGTTAATCAGCAACCAGTTCACTGTGGAGGGGATCCAACAGCTCGCTGAGGCCCTTACTCACAACACAGCTCTCAAAGAGATATGGTGAGAATCAGCTGTCACTCACAGGGATATTATAACACAATGTCATTGTCAATCTATTGGGATATTATCATTTAAGGTTGGCTAGCTGGATTTTTAATTTTTGTTTAGTTTTATATCGGCTATAATGATATTTATATAATAACAAGGTATCAAGTGACGATGTGAAAGGGGTCGCTCGTAGTGATGACCTGAATGTGCAGCTTCCCTCAGATTTACAGAGCTTTATAGAGTTTCAGCTTTACTGTCCGGTTCACTCTCACCGCTGTCATCGCATCGTTGTTTTGGGTCGCAGCAGGCAGCTGTTTGCAGAAGCTCTAAGCAGACACAGTCAGAGACTAGCTTGTGGAGTATGTAGCAGCTAAAGACATACATATTTCCCTTTGCTTTAACTCAAAAGGGTAAATCATATGTCAATGATGTGTTTGACAAAATCAAATATATAAGTGATTCAAGTTTAATTTATAATGATAATTACAATACCTTAAATGATGTTAATAATGCAGTTATTACCATATATAATATCATACGCTTTCTTATGTTTTAATGATCTTGTGGAAACAACAACATCTACTGAATTATCCATCTCCTGTACTGGTCTAAGGTGTCACTCTCTGTTACGGCCAGTGTACCAACACTTATGAGCAGTCAGCCTTCATGTTCATGTGAAAGTATCCTAAAGGATCATTTGGTTTGGAATTGATAAACCTAAATTTACTTCACTATTGTGATGACGGGGGTGCATTGTTGAGCTTACCTGCCTGATGTTTTACCGTTTCTGTTACTTGAACTCTAGTTACTCACTGTAGTACACCATTAGGGCCACTTCCATGTGTTCTCCCTTTGAAGGCTTGCATGTGTTTTGAATGTGAAGGATTTGTGATGGTGTCTGATCATGTTCCCACAGTGTGAAAGGAAACCAGCTCTCTGAAGAGGAAGAGAAACAGTTTGTGGCAGAGAAGAGGCTGCGGTTCCACTGACTGGGCATGTGAGACATTCATGTGCTGTCTGTGTGGCAGGGAAGATGTAGTGCGGGTTCACTGTATGCATGCACAGTGTTAGCAATCACAAAGTCTGACTATAACTGAATGGAAATACTCTCGTCTATATTCTTCACATCCTTCGTTGTTGATGAAACCATGTTTGCACTGAGGAAACTGTCGCTTTGATGTAGGAGAGGAAAATGTTTGACTCTAGCTGCTAGATCTAATAGAACTTTAGATGATTCTAGATTCTAGCATCTTAATGTTGCTCTCAAAGTGCACCAGATACAAACAATTCACTTTAAAATGTTAAAAACATTCTGCCCGTGGGAGCATGCCCCCGGACCCCCCTAGAGGATGTGAAGTCCACCCTACTCCTAAGACATGTCAACATGACTAAGGCCAGGTAACATGGACCTGGTTAACATGACTGATATGTTGACGACCAGCACAAAACACTGTGTGTGTAGTGGCTTTGCTCAGTGCAAAACTCCCAGACTTACTTCTCCATCATCATGCTATCTGAGTTCCTTTAATGGTAACTGTACTACCATGCAGGTGCACACTGCTTCAACTCACCTCTGGGCTAAGTCCACCCAAACTTGAAAACCTAGCTACGCCCCTGCTGAGGACAAAACATGGAGCTAAGTTCAGTAAAGAAGACTCCACTATATGTTACTCTCTCTATTCTCTCGGATCAGTTTCCCTCCATAAACCGTTTTCACATCACACATTTTACCTTGTTGACGCAGGAAAAGTGCTGCTCTGTTATTGTTCAGGTTGCAACCTACACCTGTGCTTTCTTTGCTATATGTCTATATAAAAAGGCCTTTTATTCTATTGAGGAAACTCCTTCGTGGTTATTGTCATTCAAAGCTTCCATTCCTCTCACACAGGAGGATATTACTAATGAATCATCCACCTTTAAAAGAGGCACTCAAGAGACTAAGTTTTACACTTCATTAAGGTATAGAGACAGATTAAATAATGGTCAAAATGGAAGAAGCAGAAGCCTGGACATCCTGATTTAAAGTCCCTACTATGGGTCAAGCTCCAAAACCACTGGATATATATATATATATATATATATATATATATATATATATATATATATATATATATATATATATATATATATATATATATATATATATATATACATATATATATACATATATATATACAGATATACATATATACATATATATATACATATATACATATATACATATATACATATATACATATATATACATTATATATATACATATATACATATATACATATACATATATATATACACATATATATATACACATATTATATACACATATATATATACATATATACATATATATATATATATACATATATATATATATCATATATATATATATATATATATATATATATATATATATACATATATATATATAATATATATATATTAATACATATATATATATATATATATATATATATATACATATATATATATATATATATATAATATATATACTATATATACATATATATATATATATATATATATATATATACATACATATATACTATATTATATATACATATATATATATATATATATATAGATATATATACACACATATATATACATATATATAGCATATATATATATACACTATATATATACCATCATATATATATATATATATATATATCATATATACATATATATATATATACATATATATATACATATATACATATATATATATATATATATATACATATATATAGATACATATATATACATATAATATAAATATATATACATATATATATACATATATATATATCCATATATACATATATATTAATACATATAATTATACTATATATACACATATATAATACAATATCATTATATAATATACATATATACTAACTATATATATATATACATATATACAATACATATATGATAACATATATACTATATATTACACATATATATATAGATATCTATATATAATATATATATATATACCATATATATATATATATACATATATTACATAGATACATATACATACATATATATATATATATATATACTATACTATAAGATACATATTATATATATATACATTATATTATACATATATACATATATATATATATATAAGATAATAGACACATATATTATACATATAACATATATAATATATATTATATATACATATATATACATTACATATATAATACATATACTTATAGACATATACTAACATATATATACACTATATACATATTATATATATATATATACATATATACTATATATATATATATAACTCATATATATATACACTATATATATACTACATATAGTATATATATATAATATATATACTATACATATATATCAATATATACTATATCATACACCATATATATATACATATATATATCATATTTATATATAGACTACCATCCAGATATAATATATACTATCAACATATATACATATATATCATATATATATATAATATATATACAATATATATACCTACATATATATACACATATATATATACATATACATATATAAATCATACATAATATATATATATACTATATATATATATACTTAACTATATATATATATCTACATATACTATATATACATTATAGATACAATACAATTATATATATACCACATATATATACACATATATATATATACTATACCATTATATATCTAATATATATATAACATATATATAACACATATATATATATATATTTATATATTAATATAATTACATCATACATACATATATAACCTATATCATATACTATATACATTATAATTATATAATATACATATATATCTAAATAATCTATATATATAACAATATACTTAACCTATATACTACATACATATATATACTCCAAATACATACTATACATATATATATATTATAAACTATATATAACATACATATATATACAATATATATATATACTATATATCATACACACCTATATATATATACATATATATATAATCACATCATATACCCTTATTACCATAATAATATATAATATCGCTACCTATCTATATTATATATCATATATCATATACATAATACTACTATACATATCACATGTTTCATTGTATTTGACAACTATAAACTCTAATATAATATGCTATAATTAATACACATCACATATATATACATACATACATACATACATACAACATACATACAATACATACCTAATTACCTACATACCTACTTAATATACATACATACATACATACATACATATATATATACATATATATACACACACACACACACATACGGATACTTGGCAGTAAGTCGGATTAGTTTCCCAGTGGATGTTGGCCTCTGCCAGGGCTGCGCTTTATCACCAATCCTGTTTGTTATTTTCATGGACAGGATATTGAGGCGTAGTCGTGGAGGAGAGGGGTTGCAGTTCGGTGGCATGATGATCTCATCGCTGTTCTCTCACTCACACACACACACACACACACACACACAACACTAGCAACAAGGGGTGTCACGATTCTCCTAATCCACAGTTCAATTTGACTTTCAATTTTAAAGGTCACCACATCCTGAACTGTAGTTTTTATGTCAACGACAAGTTTGTTGTTAACATAACTTAGAGCAGGGGTCAGGAACCTTTTTGGCTGGGAGAGCCATACAAATATTTTTAAATGTATTTCCTTGAGAGCCATATATTTAATAAAATTGAATGCAACTTTATGCGTGCATTTTTAAGTATAACACGTCTCCGAGTACTAATAGCGGTATCAGTATTTCATTGAACAGGTGCTCTTTTATTAAATAAACTAAACGCTTATGTTATATATCTAATTTATGAGCACGTTTCAGTGTTTACTGCATGGGTGTCAAACTCAAGGCAATTATATCCGGCCCGCGAGAAAATATCATGTCTATCATAACTGACCTGAAAAGATTAGTGGGCAGCATGCGGGAGAAGATACACCGTCAGCTGCATGTTACACCAGGAAGCGCTGTGTTGTAAAGCTCTGGAGATGGAACATGTAATGAGCACCGTAACACAGAAAGGAAACTTTATAAGAGTCAATGTAAGTCTTTTCCTGAGGAGATACATTCTGAACAGGGCGGTGCGATGGCTCAGTAGAGGGAAAGTGCTGAATAGATTTTTCGAGATGTGTGAGGAAATCTGCCAGTTTTTGGAAGCAAAGGGAAACACACCACAGATCTCTGGGACGATGTGAGCTGGACTGTTTGTGCGACATAACGAAGCATCTCACTGTTAAACCTCCAGCTTCAGGGCCGTGTGTTCACGGACATGTATGATGCAGTGAGAGCTGAGCTGCTTGTGGGAGACTCTGATGCAGAAGGAAACTTTGGTCACTACGTGTTTCCAAACACTGACAAACCATCTCCACCGCTGTGTTCCCGACCACGCATTCTGCTGATCAACTGAGCGTAATTTGCCGACTTTGCAGCTCAGAAAATTTAAATTGAACTGCTCAGCAATCCGTTTGCAGTTGACTTAAATATGTTCCATATCTTTTTGCACTTTATCCAATATGTGTACCGTAATTTCCGGACTATTAGCCGCTACTTTTTTCCCACGCTTTGAACCTCGCGGCTTATACAATGATGCTAATTTATGGATTTTTCCCGCTTTAACAAGCTTCATAATGTGACGTAAATCGAGTGCGCTCAAACTTCCCATAATTCTGATTACGGTAGTCATTTTGTCACCCTCATCATGGCAAAGACACGGAGAAATGCATATGATGCAGCTTTCAAGTTGAAGGCGATCGATCTGGCAGTTGGAAAAGGAAATAGAGCTGCTGCACGGGAGCTTGGCCTTAATGAGTCGATGATAAGACGTTGGAAACAGCAGCGTGAGGAACTAACTCAGTGCAAAAAGACAACAAAAGCTTTTAGAGGGAAGAAAAGCAGATGGCCCGAAGACTGGATCAACACACAGAGAGCAGACGGCCGAGGTGTTTCAACTGTGCAGACCCGACTGAAAGCTAAAACAATCGCCACCGCAATGAAGTTTGAGGATTTTAGAGGTGGACCATCGTGGTGTCTAAGATTTATGAGACGTAAAGGCCTGTCCATCAGGGTACGGACAAGTCTGTGTCAGCAGCTCCCTCCCGACTACGAGGAAAAAGTTCCAAACTTCCGCAAATTCACTGATGCAAAGATAGCGGAGCATTCCATCGGCCCGCACGACATCATAAATATGGATGAGGTTCCTCTGACGTTTGACCTGCCTCTCACTCGGACTGTCAACAGAAAAGGCGAATCATCAGTCAAGCTGAAAACAACTGGGCATGAAAAAACGCACTTCACCTGTGTTCTGAGCTGCACGGCATCGGGAGAAAAGCTTCCACCGATGTTGATTTTGAAACGCATGACGATGCCAAAAGAAAAATTTCCGAGAGGAATTGTTGTGAAAGTCAACAAGAAAGGATGGATGACGGAAGGCCTAATGCATGAATGGCATACGGAGTGTTACGGCAAGCGACCGGGAGGATTCTTTCACAAGAACAAGGCATTGCTCGTGTTGGACAGCATGAGGGCCCACATAACAGATTCTGTGAAAGAAGCCATCAAGGAGGACAAACTCGAAGAGCAACTTATGGTCAAGTCTGCCAGTGGGTCCTGACAGCCGGTCCTGACAGCGTGGAGCATTGTCAAAAAATCCACTATCATCAATGGGTTTCGAAAGGCTGGACTGCTGCGTGTTGAAGAGGGCAGCATGAGCTCAGCGGGGAATTTGCCTCCGGATGAAAGTGACGAGAGCGACAATGAAAACGATCCAACATCGGATGAAGCAATTCTGAGGCTATTCAACTCCGACATCGAAGGAGTTGACTTCAGTGGTTTCAGTGCACAGGAGGAAGATAGTGACCAATGACTTTCTTGGTAGGCTACTGTTTACTGCTTTATTTTTGTTACAAGCCGTGTTTCGTTAAAGCCTATTTATTTTTGTTCCAAGCCGTGTTTCGTTAAAGCCTGTGTAAAGTTCATTTGTTTCAATGTACCGGTAGGCACCTGCGGCTTATAGACATGTGCGGCTTATTTATGTACAAAATACATCTTTTTTAAAAATTCAGTGGGTGCGGCTTATATTCAGGTGTGCTTAATAGTCCGGAAATTACGGTATCCTGTTCAATAAATGTGGACCGTGTTTGGCCCTCGACGTAGTCCCAGTTTTTAATGTTGACCCTCTCTGTGATTGAGTTTGACACCCCCGGTCTACTGCTTGCTTTGTGCAGTTTCTCCTCTGCTCGGTTTCGCGAAGGGCGGGGCTTCACTGCCGACACACACACACAGTCAGAGACAGGGCGGAGAAAAGGAGAGGGGCGAACTAAAAGCAAAAATCCGCTGCTAAAAGTTTTACTTTAAAATGACACAGTATAATTATTTATTACTTGATTACTAAAAATGTCAGCTCAAAATTGTCTGCGAGCCATATTGTGTCATCGAAAGAGCCATAGGTTCCTGACCCCTGACTTGGAGGGAAGGCCAAATGTTCATTTCCGGGAAGCAGGAGGATCTTCCAGTTCTGTTTTTTATCCGTCATCCGACTCCAGCTGTGGATGTGGTGTCACAGCGTGGAGAGTACAGATGCAGGCTACCGGTGAGTCTTTGAGCTGCAGACTACTAGTAAACTGTGCCGTATCGTCTTTTAGCTGCAGGTTCCCGGTAAACTGTGCTGTGTCATATTTTAGCTGCAGGTTCCCAGTAAGCTACGCGATGTGTTGTTGTGAGTGCTGTTGTTTTTTTTAGGACGTGTAGGAGAGGGTGGGGGTCTTTGACCGTTTCAATCTAGCTTTAGCTCTTTTCAGAGAACACATTCACCCTCGCTTTGCAGATGAACAATCTCAAAGAGCAGAAACAACCTCTTTCATCAAAAGGAATGAAAAAAATGCAGCTGCTGTTAGTAAGGAAAAGAAAACAAAAAAAAATTCTAAAGTGTTTGTCTTCATAACCCTTAATCAGTTATGACATAAAATTGTCACAGTTTTATCTCATGGGAAATTAGAACTTATTTATATGAAAAGAAAGGCAATCTTTTTTTCACAGTAATGTTTTCACTTCTACCAACGCAGTTGTGCAGAGGAACCCTTCTGATTGTTACAGAGCTCAAAGCTCTCCTTATATTTTTTAACTGTACTACAGTATTACACTCTGTAGTATTGTGGCACTCATACTCCTGTGTTATTATGTACACCTTCATACCAATGCAAATATAGATTCATTGCCTAGTTATCTTTATATGCAATTATATTGGTTCTGTCATTGAAGGCTTTGTCTGCAATGCTAGCTAGTACAGGGCTAATATGTAGCTACAGCAAGTCGGTCAGTTTAGCGAACACACAAGTATGAGTGACAGCTAGCAACTAGCAGTCATTATGTTCCAGTTAAAGGTAGCATAAGTTTAACACTATACATACTGGTGTGGAATGGTATCTGTTGGTGAAATGTTATAAAGCTCTCAGTGCAATAAAGGCCCAGTATGCGTAGGCATGTCTCAATTATTACATAATAAGCGATCATTTTGCATAATCGTTGGATTTTACATTCAAAGGACTTTAATGACAATCTTATAAATGTGGCAACAAATATCATGTAAATAAAGTGTCTACCTGAGCACAAGGTGAAATGAAAATGAAAAAAGACAGCTTGGCTGTCTAGAGACAACAGTATTTGGTGATAGAGGAAGGTTATCAGGTCTCCGGAAAGGGAGTTTCACTGGTAGAGCATGAATATGCACAGCAAAAAAACAGATAGAAAATGGAGAATTATGTTTGGAAAGCAAAGTTATATGCCATCTTTCAGAAAAACACAATAATCAGAGCAGGACTGCAACCCTGCAGAGGTGTGACTGTCACATTGTGCTTGCTCCATGGCTCTACATATGTATAGGAGGTATTTTGTGGAATGGATAACAGTTTGTTGCAAATGGAATGCACATTACAGAAAACTATTACAGCTGGTGTTGCTATTGTTATAGCAAGACATGTACAGAATACATTTTAGAGAATGTATAGCTCTATACAATATTTAACACCGATGTATCAAACCTTTGAACTCGCTATAATTACTTTTTGCAGAGAAACGGGGGAACTAACTGAATAGATGAGCCGCAGATGCATAATCTTTGTTTTGCCACATAAAAAGTCCCTCAAGGTCCTCAAATCCAATTTCTCAGTCTGGGGCCAGCACCTCTATGAAATCAAAAGTTTGCTACAATTTAGATCTGTATGCATTTGGTAAAACCAGATTGCTGAGATGTTATCACACTCTGAGATATAGCTATATCTATTAAAATCACATGCTGAGGACAGGAAACTATTTCCATCATTAGTTTACAGCTTATAGTCCAGCATTGATGTAAATTCTACAAACAACACAAACATAATGGACATCGTTTCCTTGTGCATGAAGTCCATAGCCGGTACGTAACCTTTTAAATGTTATGATTAGGTTTGATTCAAGGATTTGAAGACATCCAGAGTTCAACCCAGAACCTTTTGTGGCAGCCTGAGGGCAGAGTGTACATCTCTAGAGATATTCTTTTGTGTATGTACATGGTTGGCTGGAAGGCAAAGCTCTACTATAGGGTTTACAATGTTTGAGTCTTTTCAGTTGTCTCGCTGCCTTTTCCTTACTGAAATGGAGGGCCAAAATGTTGCAACACAACACACTGATGAATATATAGTTTCTGTAACAGAGGAGATGTGGGCCTGTGGACAGATGGAATGTTTCAATCCTTCAATGTTTTTTACTAAATTAATTTCAATGCAACTGTATTACTTTACAACAAATATTATCAATTAGTGCAATAATTGTATTCAAATAAACACTGAGTATGTTAAAGCACCCTTTAGCGTCACTTAATCCCGAAATGTCCACCCAGATTACTGGATATTTTGAAACACAACTGTAAACTGTGTTGAGTTGCAAACACAAGTGAGATGGACGGACATTTTGTTAATGGGTGATATAACAAATTAGGTCTCCTCTTTTAAAGCTTTAGGAAACACAACTTTAACAGTGAGTTAATCTCCAGCATCCAGCCCTCTCTGTGCTGTTATTACAGACGAGTCTGAGCTAACTGTGACCCTCCACTCGCTAATTGAGTGCTGCAGGGAGGACATATTTTGGGGCTTTTCACTACGAGTGATACATAAATTCAATGCAAAGATGACTGAAGAGACTTTGAGTTTTGCCAATATAGTGGGAGTTTTCTTTCTGACTACTAATGCATAAATAAAGGCTCCAGTATTTAATTATTAATTGCAGTTTTGATTTCCTGAAGACTTCTGGATTGGTGAGTGTGAGGCTGAGTTGTCAGAAGACAAAGTTTTGTATGCGTAACTTGCTGGTTAGCTAGCTTTTGGCTTAAATCAACTTTTTTCTTGCTCAGCAACAGGTGAGTTTTCCAATTTCTATACAACGGCTAACTGCTGTAGTATATTTTCTATACTGCATATGTTTTAACTGTCTTTATTGCCGTGACAACTACAATTTAATTTCTATTTACCTCCATTGTGTTTGGATGGCTATGTGCGACAGAAGTTTCAGAGATATCTGAAAACTTTGGGAGATAAAACCAAAATTGTCTACATCTTGTAAACCAACATTTTTAATCCAAACTTACAGATGTAACTATGGTCCTATGTATCCTGTATTACCGCCAGATCTTTCATCTCGTGCATGTGGAAGTCAAGTATTTATAGTACCAAAGTCACGTGTGACCGTGGATGACCCCATCCATGTCAATTGTGTCAATGACGAGATCAGTCCTACGGAATCTTCTTGCGGGATCACGAGATGCCAATTGACTAAGAACTCTAGCGGTTATCCAGGATTCATTAGAACCATAGTTACATCCGTAACTTTCATTCTATCTCATCCTTACTGACCGCCAGAGACAGTGCCTAACACTGATGACAACAGAGTCGCGAGGATTCATATGTACCCACCTCAGGACTCTGCAGAAGAACCGCGGCTAATGGATGAGGGGTGGCGACATTCATCCTGTAAAACCTGGAGAATGTGCTCGGTGATGCACATGTGGCCGCAGCACATATGTCCTCCAAAGGCACACCTCTCTGGGTTGCCCATGATGTGGAGACACTCCTGGTGGAGTGGCTCTTTACTCTGGGCGACAGAGAACGGTCATTCTGTTATTATATACATGAGGCCACAGAGGCTGAATACATGAGTTCCATATCCATACTTATTTAATCCAAAAAGTTTGGCAACAGTTAGGAAATAAGAACTCTTTTGTACCAACTGGTTAAGCTCCATTTATGCTTAACAAATCAATGATGGAAACATGTGCCTTGTATTTGTAATTGTGTGGATATTTTGACTATTGATTGATATTTAGAATTTCTTTATTTCAGGATGTGTGAGATTGAGTTTATATGAAATGTGTATGTAAAACAATTGATTAAATATGAAGGTTGAACAATAAATACTATCAGAAATAGCTATCAGATATCAGGCATTGTAATACCATATTACACAGAATATCATTCAAGCAATAATTGTCAATGACTCAGTAAAAGCTGAATAGATTAGTATCATAAATAATATTTTATTTACTAGGGATCTGATGAATTTTTACTTTCTGTATATTTCTATTCTACTGGAAACTGTCCAACTTGCCTGCAGCTTCTTGTCTCTTCTTCCGGCTGCTACCACCTGCTCTCATACACTTTCCAGACAAGGCTAAATTCATCTCAAATCAACCTATTGTCTTCTTCAAATGCTGCTAAGAATTCATAGCTTTCACACTTTCCACCTCTTGAGTTTGACAAAAAACTACAACTCATAGAACAACCAACCAACAAAAAAATTAATCTAAACTGAATTTCTTGAGGCACAATCCTTGACATCCAGACACAGCCTAACAAAAGGGTTGTCATGGTTGATCAATGAACTCAACAAGACATTCACAGGGAGGCTCACACTGATTATCTCAACAATGTTTGGCTCAACTCGCACATGAGAGTCTGAGTAATCATCTCCACACATGAAGGCCATTAAACGCAGCAGGGGCCACTCAGTCAGTGGCCAGCGCCTCCATCAGTGTCTGGAAGTTGTATCAGCACAACTTTACTTCATAGTGGCTCTACTTATAAAACCTCACGCTGCCTTCAAATGCAACTGGTGAGCTCGAGGTAACAACATGGGAAGTCAAGCACACGATATAATTACCGTTTAGGTGGTTAAGTCATGAGAACAACGCTGCTAGGCAAAGGTGTGTGTCAAGCCACCAGGGCTAACAATTTAGCAAGCGGGTATATACAGGAAATACAAGAAATGCAAAGGAATAATGACGGAGGAAAAACTGTTTCCTCAGACATATTATAATATTACAAAAACTTTAAATTTACAATATTAATAACTTATCATTCACTGAAAAAATAACTTCCAAGGCTTTCGTCATTGCTGACAAGGTCAGCAAACACGTCACAACAGAAATTGCACTTACAAGGTTGTGAATACTACAAGAGGGGGGCGTTCAAATGGTGAAGACGGTAACACGATCCCGTTTGAAGGCAGCATCAGGACTTTACGAGTATGGATCAAGTTGAAAAGGCAGCAATCGTGGCATAAAATGCTTTGTCAGCTTTTCTTTGGATCAGATATTCCTGCTTTAAATGACTTTGTGTAACTTTTGACTTTATTTTATTAATTATTTTTAAACACTCATGCAAAAGAGAAGTTTGTAATATTTATTTAAAACGGACAAAAAAAAAGATCCCAAACTCAAGCTATCAAAGCCCAAAGTGATGTCTTCAAGTTGCTTGTTTTGTCCAACCAACAGACCAAAATCAAACAGTATTCAATATATAGTGTTGTAAAAGACACAAAATGTAATATCTTAGTTTTATTTTATCCTCTGTGTTGTCTTTGTGTACCTAGATTAACTGTCAGTCTAAACTACCCAATGGGTCTAAAATTGTTGAGGGGAGCCCAGCCTACGCTAGCGAGGAGTTACACCTTAATTTACATCAATTTGTTCCACAGGTTTAGTAACCTGGAGGAGTTTAACCATTTTATAAAACTAACACACAGTAGATATTGTATTGGCTGATTGATTGCCCTGCTATGCTCTTGTAAAGTTTTTTATTTACATTGAATGCCCACGTCGGTCTTCAGATATGGCTTTTTAAAAAACCTGCTGTCACATGACCAAATTCTAATCATTTTAATAGAATAGAATTTAATTTAGCCTGCATACAAAAAGTTGTGTATCATATAAGAACTATATGGAATGATTGGATAAAGTGTTTAGTACAGATTTCTTGCAAAAATAACGAAACAACCTACAGTTTACATGTGCACACTAACATGTTGTCTACACTGGCGACATCCTAAACGATGTGCACAGCCGTGCTGTAAACAACCATGTGCCAGTGTCACTACGGGTCAGTGAACCACTGAGCTGTGTGAACACAACACAGCGGCCGGCGGTGCCCTCTTACCTCCGAACAGATGAGGCGAGAGGTGTGCTGGTAGTGATCCTATCAACAGCCGGGGACCCTCCTGCTCTCCGCCTGAGCGCTCTCTGTCCGCCTCCTCCGGGCTACTGCCGCCGGACTCCTGGGAGCTGTAGGCTCCGCTGCTGTTGGGAATGTTGATCCCGGACTGAGGTCGGGTCCCGGAGCCTCCGGAGCCCCCCACAAACCTAGCCCTGGCTCCATGGTGCTGGCTGGTGCTGGACGAGGCTCCGGACGCACTGTACGCATGGTACCGAACAGCCCCGGTGGTAGTCCTGTTACCATTACTGCTGGACGTGCTGGAGGGCAGGTCCGAGCCGGAGTAGGCTCTGGTCCGTCCGTTAGCTGCCGGATTAGCAGTCGGGCTGCTCGGCTTTGCCCCCATGTTAACCTCCAGTGACTCGGCTTTTAAATATTAAAGAGGCGCGGGACAGTACACCAGATTTACACCCGAGGCTTTACAGGACAGACGGAACGTTACTGTCTGGAAGAAAAGAAAAGCAGAACAAACTCCGCGGCGCTAAGATCCCGTCGACATTAGGGAAGTACCAGTTAGTGGAAAGTTGAACCAGCCAGCTGTGACAAAAGCTAAAGATGTGTGTAAAACTTTAGAAGCCGTCACCATTGTGTTCCGTCACTAACAGTTGTGGCTGTGCTGCAGGTAACGTTAACGTGGATCCCTCCTCGCTCGAGCAGCTGCTGTGGAGCCGCTGTCTCCTCCTCAGTGTCCGCTCCGCCATGGCTCCTGAACAGCCTGAAGGAGTGAAGAGCCGGGCTCCTCACACCTCCCTGCCAGACAACGCTTTGCTCAAAGGAAGGATGTGATGAAGGAGAAAGCTCTGCACAAAACCGTTTTATTAGTGGCAGCAAGGAGATTCTCGGTGCGCAGGCTAGCTGTCACGCTCACACAGTTCACAAGTATTTCCGCTCAGAAGTTTCAAAGTAAAGCCGTTGCTGTGTTTCATAGGGAGCGTGACAGTTTCCAGTTGATCAGGTCTAAAAAAACAGCCCTGCCCCAAGAAATTCGACCTTATGCAGTTTTCAGTTTTAAAGAGGTGTTAATTATATTCATTATGTCTGATGCACTTAGTTGTAACCATTTAAGGTCAATGCTTAACCTTAAAGGTATAATATGCAGCATGTTCCTAAAAAACAATGTACAGACAATATTAAATAAATATATGCACATATTCCTTCTCAATCGTCCCTTATGAACCACTAGAAGTGTGTGGTGGTGTATGTATCTGCAGAGACCCTTCAACTCTCTGTCTGGATTTTATTTTTTCTTATTATTTTTTCTTTTGTTTAGTGACCGTTCAGAAACAATGGACCAATCAGAGCTCCGGAGGTGGGGTCAGGAATGTGGATGTCACCGGACGTTTCTGGGCATCAACAAAGAGCCTTTGGGCCAATAAGCATGGTGTGCAGCCCATTTTCATTACCAGGTCGTCAAACAACGCCATTCTGTCACGCCCCTCAGCGCCTGATACCAAGGCACAGGCACCCTTTAGCATGTACACAAAGCAGTAGAGAAAGATTGTGACATCGCTGTCTGTTTTATGTACTTCAGTGTTTGCTGAAGATAGAGTGGCTGCTGCACACACACAGAGCAGACCGGCCACAGCAGGATGCAGCGTGCGCTTCGGCTGCATTCATTAAAAATGAAGCACCTTCCTGCAGGGCTGTGCAAAGTAGTGGGTGTGTTTGTTTGTGCTTTAGAAAGATTTATTCTTCTGATTCACTGCTTTGTTCTCTTCATTCACACTGTAGCTCGCCCGACCACTGCTCAGTCTCTCTCTCTCTCTCTCTCTCTCTCTCTCTCTCTCTCTCTCTCTCTCTCTCTCTCTCTCTCTCTCTCTCTCTCTCTCAATTTAATTTAATTTAATTTAATTTAATTCAAAGGGGTTTTGTTGGTATGAACGTTTCAGGAAACAGTGTTGACAAAGCATCAAAAAAACAACAACATAATAATAATAATAATAATAATAATAATGATACTACCATACCTTTAACCTTTAACCTACAATACCTTTAACTATTCAAGGTCTATGCCTAACCCATCATGCAAGAGTTTTGCAATACGAAGGTTACCCTTTAGACAAAACCCCATTTCACACAGACATTATTTTGGGTCTGTGACTTCGGGCTTAGTAACCTTTTCAAGTTGACTGGCAGCTGATTTCTTTAGATACATTGAAGGAACTTCAAAACACACTTCCTGTGTAAACAGAGATATAGAACCGAGCTTACATGGCTGCAAATGAAGGTCAAGCTGTACTGGGCTAAATCTGCTGCTTTGTCTAAACAATGGATATCAGTATTTACAGTGTGTGCAATGTTACAGTATGACACACTTTGCTCAAGACTGAATAGGCATACTCATTTATGTGATTTGTTTTTTCAGTCTATATATTACTGGTCAACCCTTTGTCAAGGTTCTAACTGGACATCTTCCATCTTCTAACTGGATAAGGTCCGTTTGTGCAATGACATTTTGCAATTTGTATCACAAGTCATTTCACTTCATATTTTTGTAACAATTCCACTGAATATAATGTTTATTCCGTGCAATTTAAATACATTTTCCAGAATGGAAGTCATGCTCTTATTGTGAAATTGAAAGGGATTATTTTAGGTCTGATGGTGTATATATGTAAGACTTGATCAATTTGTACCTTCGCGTCGATTGACGTCATCAGCGGCGCAGCAACGTCAATAACAGCAAAGAGTCTCACGCTACATTTATGATCTTCCTCCTGAACGCCTCATTCTGAAGTTTTTAAGTAACAACCACCATGCAGAATACACGGTGTGTTGTATTCGCATGGTGTAGTGTAATTACATACATAACAAATAATGTCAAGTTATTGTGTTCAATCCAGGATTTATCTCACTCCTTTTAAATTTGCTTCTTGTAGTTTTGATTTTTTTGTGAGCAACCCAACACATAATTATAAAATGTTGTATTTATCATTTTACAAGAATAGGCCTTCATACTTTATAAAATGTGTTTACATTCACTTTGAATGAAAACCTCCATGAAGACTCCCTGCAGGTTTCTTAAGGCTTTGAATGCAGAATGACTTTCTGTCACATCATGTGGACAGCAGCGTCCACAGAGCCGCTGTGGAAGGTGAGGTTTTCTCACCCTCCACTGCATTAATCCTTCTAATCTCCTATGTCTCTAAATAGGCGCTTTATCTGTCGATTGATGGCCACAACATCAATCACCACCTGCATAGTAAATGGGAGGACGTGGCAGCTCAGCAGCACAGCAAAACCACAATTACATCAGTCTTAATGGCTTGTGGTTGTTTTAATGAACTGCCAGTGTGGGAGCATTATGTTTAGGTGTGTAATATATTAGGTGTTGGATGGCAGGAATCCTTGTGGACTTGGTCTGTGCTGGATATCAGGTTTATTCAAGCTTCTGAAACAGAATTCAGACCATTTGACACACAACAAAAATTCTACTAAACACAGGATTTTAATAAAACTATTTAACTCAATTTGCAATGAATATGTAATAAAACTAATGCAATCAATCATCAGATCTGATAATACAGCATTTCTTTCTTTTATTATATTGTAGGTGGATGACATTATCCTCAAATAGGTCACTTTGAATAATAGAATTTGGACGGAACATTTGTACGTGTTTTTAGTAGAGGCCTTTGGTTTATGTAAAGTGACTAAATGTTTTCATTTTAGTTTCACTTGGTCAGTGGCAATAATAATTAGCAACGGACTAACTGCAGTATTACTGTATCTGAATACTTAATGTGGCTGTCAACACAGACCACTTCTCTAACCTTCAAAAAAAGTAGAGACCATCTTGTGATAGGATCCAACAAGCTGCAACGCCAACTCGGGCAAGAGGTATAAAGTGTGTGTGTGTGTGTGTGTGTGTGTGTGTGTGTGTGTGTGTGTCAGGGGGTGGGGGCATTGAACCCTTCCCCACTTCGTGACTGCATCGTGCACCATTCTGACGCTATCGCTGTCGCTAAAATCTGTCCGCAGGCAACAGACAGGCAGGCAGGCAGACAGACAGACAGACAGACAGACAGACAGACAGACAGTTAGTTGTTGTTTTCTTTTACACTTTGGGGAAACTGACAAAGCTGTAAACAAACCATGGACATATTATATTAGTATAAAGTTGATATGGTGAAAATGTTAGCAAATAGTTGTACAGATACACACCAAACATATTCAGTTAAATATTAGCCTTCATTTGGACTTGTGTCTAATATTCATTTCTTTTTTGTTCTGTTCTCCTCCACCTCCTGTCTTTAGCTGTTTCCCAGGACAGTTGCTGCCTTGCCTCCCCGCAGATCGGACCGTATCGGATCCCTTTTGCTCCTCGCCGCGCACTCACGGGAGGATGTTGCCCAGGACAGTTGCTGCCTTGCCTCTCTGCAGATCGGACCGGATCGGATCCCTCGTGCTCCTTGCCGCACTCTATAGACGGAATCGGAGTTTCGGGCTTCCGGTGGAATCGCAATGCATGCTGGTGTGGCAAGCCTAGAAAAGTGAGCACCAACTCTACAAGGGCCGCCATATTGGATTTTTTCTCTACGTGTTTACATTGTATTTAGCTTATTCTTCAAGCGTTTTTACATTGTATTTGGCTAGTTTTCAGTGTGTAATCATCGCTCTTCTAGTTATGGGATTTGGACACCGAAATTGTGTGGTGAAAGGATGTTCAAACAGTGGGGAAAAAAGCTAAATAAATGGGCAGAATCTTATTGTGAGCTTCACGATTGCAAAAATTGCGACTGCAAGCCCCCGTTCAAACTATTTCCATTTCCAACAGCACTAAAGAAGAATGATAGAAGGCTAGCATGGACCAAAGCTGTAAAGGATTACAATGGGAAGTCTTGGGAGCCCAAGAAATCTTGGCGGATTTGCAGTGAGCATTTCATGCAAGGAAAACCAACAAATGAATTCCCTGATCCTGAACTCGACCTGGGGTATGTAGTCTATCTACTTGTTTTATATATTGACAAATGTACTTTCTATATATTGAGTTTTATAATAATTAACAAACACAAGTTAGGTATATATTTATAATAGCTTACCCTGCAACACAACTGCAATAAGCACTTATGATATCGCCAGTTTTCTTGACTGCGCAGATCCATGCCGAATGTGGCGTATGGGAAATTTTCATTGAATGTGTACATTTTGCTTTCAAAAAGCAATACTCAGAATCTGCGAGAGGATTGAAAGATATTTGTTTCAACCAGCCAGAGTCAAACAGTCTAAATGCTTTGCCTTCTTTGTATTCGTTCAAAGTTCGTTTATGAAACTCGACATCGTTCCCTGGGTGGTCAGACATTAAAAATAATGTTATATCGCTGAGGTATATCGGCGGCCAAGAAGTCATGCTGTTGTATTCATTGACCCAGCCATCCTGCAATGTCAAGGGATCAGGCACTGAAACTCCACTCGGCATAACCAAAAGCTTAGTCTTTTCTTTTTCTGTGATTGAAATTCTTTCGTTAGCTGTTGGTTGCTCCTCAATGCCCATCTCTGATGCAGCAAACACCCTGGCAATAAGCTCGAGTTTTGTTCCTGAAACCTTTAAATTCCGCTTGCGGCAAAGTACTTTCAAAGCTTCGACTTTCCACATCTGAACCTCATCATAAGAAAGGAGTTCAGAACTCATTGTAGAGTAGTAGGTTTGTTTACAACACGCTTGAAGAATAAGCTAAATACAATGTAAACACGTAGAGAAGAAATCCAATATGGCGGCCCTTGTAGAGTTGGTGCTCACTTTTCTAGGCTTGCCACACCAGCATGCATTGCGATTCCACCGGAAGCCCGAAATTCCGATTCCGTCTATCGACAGTCCGACTGGAGCCTTTCCCTGGCGAATGGGAAAACGCAGAGCGGTTCTTCCATATTAACTGGACTGGACCTTTGGTATTTTTAAACCTGACACATTTTTGCTTGACACATTTAACATTATCTTAACTATTTATTAACGAGGCGTTTTAAAAGTAATGTAATAAAAGTCAATCATTTTATACGTTTCTTGGTGTCATTCTCGCTGTATTGGTGTGGCCGGGAATCCGAACTTTTTAGATAAATTTGATGTTAGCGGGCTACTCTAGTCCGTTACACAGTCTGTATTCAAATTAATTAAAGCATTAGACTAAAAACGCTATGGAGGGTGCAGCGCAAATACCTCTGAAATGTAACGTTCTTTTTGTGTGTGTGTGTATAAAGAATGCTGATATGAGATATGAAAAATAACCAGCAGTCAATGTTCATGCTGCCAAGAAAATGGTGAATAAGCTACTCAGTTGGGTTCATATATTTGTAAATATGATTCTGAAAGAGTCAGTGCCTCGCCAGCCATGAACCTCACCACACGTCACTGATGTGACCTGTATTGTGTATTTAAGTTTCTAAAAGCATAATTCTTAAAATAACAGGAAGATTCATTGTGGGAAGGAATACAATGTTTTGTAATTGTAACTGCTTGGGGGAAGAATATCATTTTCTGTTTATTGTTGAGAATAGAAAGACGTACTTGCCAAAAATGTTTAAACTTATATAATTAATGCAGACAGATAAACCAAGGACAGTATGTGAACTAAGTGCTTCTGCTTCTCTTTAAATTACTTTAAAGTGCTACTTTGTGCTAAAGATCTATTCTGGTTGTTTACCTTTGTACTGCTGTTTTGGTCTATGTTTGTACTCCATATCCCAATGTGCACGGTTTATTAGGCATGGGTAGATGAATGCTATGGAAGCCTGGGTCATCATTTGGTACTTGAACACAGGTCATTTGATATTAATATAACTATTTAACCACAGTACTTACAAAGGATTGCCATTACAATTGGGTCAGACATTCTTTGTCCCTAGATAAAACAGGACAACATTTAAATTTACGAAACGTTTGTTTATGACACAGCTTTATGATGCGCACATACTCTGTTGATCTTTAGTCCTAATTAAAGCAGACATTAGCATTTGGAAAAGTAGAATCGAGGTTTCAGGGAGACATTAAACAACCAAGCATTTCATCTTTGTGAATCCTGATTCCCACACTCATCCCATTATTTGACCAAATTGAGCTGTACTACTTCAAGCACAAAATCCTTTTCGAATCCCTCACCTAATCAGCCATAGATCAGGACTTCAGCTTGCATCATGAATGGCCTGTCCAGCCTGAGTCAAAGCACAACATTACATCATTCAAGTCTTGTGATGTGTCTCTTGTTTGGTTTAGTTCAGGAGATTCAAGCCACCGTCTCCAATTGTATTTACTTCTGTTTATGTCCCCAGTATAAAACAACACCTTGTAATGAGGACAATCATATAGTATTCATTATTATTTATTATAGTATTCTATTTTTTAATTAGGAAGGATAATATGAAGTACTTGACAGAATTCCACCAGAATCCCCCCTGCTGGCCATCAAAGACCACTACAGCTTAATACATAGAAATAAAAATGTACTGTGAAAAAATACAAAACAATCCAATATAGTAATCTAATGTTCCCAATAGTGTGTGAAACAGCATTTCTTTATATTGGGCTATATAAAGAAAATGTGATTGATTTTTGACTTTGACCATTTTGATTCCTCTGGTTGAAATTTTAAGATGGTCATGCAAGTCTGGACCTTCAGAGACCAAAAGCTTTTATTGGCGTTTCCACTACAGGAACTTTTATATTATTATATAACTATATAAGCTAACTGCCAGCAACCTCACTTGAATACTTTGACTAAGAGGAGTTTACATTTAGATAAACAACTAAAACAATTAAACTGAATCAACATACGACTCAAACCTCCCGGAACCATCCAGCTCCCATCCAGAGCTTCACAGAGTTGGAGGTTAATGATCGGTGGAAGACTCCAGCCTTTTTCACCGGTGGTATTTTAGATTAACAATTGTTTTTTAAACTAGCACCAGCAAACATAAAGTATTGCTTCACACCTTTTAGTTTGAACTAAATTCAACACCATGACCCACAACAATCAGACTTTATTGAGCATTAGTTGCAGGAGGGCTTGGGGCAGGAAGGTCCAAAGAGGGAAAATGTTCTGTAGGCTACTTACTGCTGACAAACCATCTAAATTCCAGAAAAAACTTCTTAAAACAAGCTTTTAGAGGACAGTGTCAGTGTATCATTATCTAAATGACTCTTTTTCTCCTCTTTCTAGCCCTTTTCTGTTCTTGACTCCCAGCTGGGTCCTCTAACAGATCCAGCCTGAGGATGAAGTCTCAGACATGAAGCAAACATCCTTCAAGCTGTGGCAGTCAACAATCACACAGACAATACTACAGAGAGCAGAAACCTCCTGAATGCAACTCATCAATGGTACATCTAGAGACTGTGGAGATATTCCCCCAGGCTACATAGAAGTACTTGAAGTATCTCATGAGCCCATTGAGAGTAAATGTGCATGTTTCACTCCCACCACTGGGTGGCACTGTTGCTTTAATATATTGAGTTTACAGGACAAAAAAGCCTGTCAACAACACCCAACATGAGCAGCTATGTCCTGTCACAAAGTGTTGCAATAACCTCAAACACTAAAGATCAGATTTGTACACCTGTTACAAGCATTTCTGTTTTTATCTAACTCTTAATGCTGCTGCTGAGTAGAGCATGTGGTCGGGTATTACACAGTGATGCAGAAAGACCTGCTCTCAGTTGTGTGTAACACAGAGTGGGCCTTTGAGTTGTTAGTGTTGCTCTGTGTAAATAACATGGATACTTTAACCAATGTGAAAATTAAAGTGTGATACACTATACAAACAGTATTCTACTTCTTTCAGCAATGGGACTTAATTATAATCATAATTGTAATACATAATTACAACATACACAAACTTAACATTAATGCAAAAAATGGAATATGGAATGGAAAATAAATCTTCTAATTTACTAATACTTTTATTTGACTAACATAGTACAATAAACCAGAGCAGTGCAGGTCCTCCACTTGAACAGGAATACATTTCAACACTGTGGAGCTGAACAACTTATCTTTGAGTAATGCCACTGGAGCTCCTAAAGACTGCAACTTCTGTGTTACAGACGAAACAGGATGAACTCACATTAAACTTCCTGTTAAAATATTAACAGGGAGTGTTCACCCCTCTTACCTTTCTTAGGTTCAGAAAAGACAATTTTAAGTGCTCAATATTTAAAAATAAGTACGTATTTAGGAAATAAATTGTCCTATAAATACACTGTAAACTATATAAATAGAACAATCATTAATTAATTAATAATAAAATAATACATTTTTTGTTATCATAACATTTTATTTCATAATTCTTATTTTCATAAAAAACACAGTTTTATAGGAGTTACCTACCTGGCTGAACTTCCAGGGTGTGAGCTTGGTTTGTTACAGTGTTTTACAATTGCTAAAACACTAAACCCCATTCTCTGAACCAAATGATCAGTTGCCTAAACCCATTTGTCGAATCAACCACTCTTTTAGCAAAACCCTAAACAAGTTCAAGTAGTTAGACACTATTTGCAAAACTCTAAACACATTCTCCTTTACTTTATCAACCAATTTAACACACTATATAAGCAAGTTCAGAGTGCACATGTGAATACCGACAATGGATGAACATATTTTGAGAGGCAGAGGAGGAAGAGGCGGAAGAGTACGAGTAAGAGGTGGTGGGCCAAGAGGAAGATATCAAGGCCGAGGAAGAACCAGAATCATCATTTCAGATGCAATTTGGGCAATGGTCATAGACTTGATGGCTTGACAATGATGGAAGCAGGACAAAGAGTGCAACCAAATTTGAGTAGGTTCTCTGTGGCCACCATCGTAAGGGCATTCAGAGAAGAAAATAGTTAGAGATTGTTTGAATTTGATTCTAGGGAAAGGGCCCATGAATACATTTTTGTTGATGAAGCAGGGTTCAATCTGACGAAGAGGAGAAGGAGAGGTAGGATCATAATTGGCCAACAGGCCATTGTGAAAGTCCCTGGCCAGCGTGGTGGTAATGTCACCCTTTGTGCGGCCATAAGTAATTGGGGGGTTTCTCCACCATTATGCAACTCTGGGGCCTTACAACACCGAGCATCTTCTCACATATCTGAGTGGTCTTCAGGATTTTCTGATTAATCATGAGCAGCAGGTTCCTCATCAGGCTGGGCATCCTATTTATGTTGTAGTTTGGGACAATGTCAGCTTTCACCGTGCAGTCCGCATACGTGAATGGTTCAACATCAACCAGCGCTTCATAAATGTTTGCCTTCCACAATACAGCCCATTCCTCAACCCAACAGAGGAGTTATTTTCTGCGTGGTGCTGGAGGGTCTTTGACCGGAACCCCTACACCAGGGTAAACCTCCTACAGGCAATGGTATTTTCCCCCGTTGCTTAGCAAGAGAAAACATTGCATGTGATGTAGATGAAGTCCTCTGGCCGGACCCAGCACAAAGGCGAGATGCTGCTGAGGCAGAATGAATCGTACGTTGATATTTTATACAGTTGGTTTTGTAATGTGCTTTTCATTTAGTCTGTGGTTTTGTGAATGTAGCTTGAGTTTTGTGTTTTGTGTTTAAAGTTTTGAGAAAATGGGTGAAGGTTTCAAAAAATGTGTTTCAGCAATCGTAAAAAACTGTAATCAGCATCATTAAGCAGCTACCTTGTCAATTCAGCGTTACCTCTGCTGTGTTTTCATTCTAAAGACATTCAGAGAGACACACAGCTCTGAAGGGAAAAAAGTATTTCTCAAGCCAGCCTAGCCCAACAGGTTACAATAACAAGAGACTGCAGTTATTAAAATAATATTAACAACTATTATTATTACATTATTCCATTTGCTGCCTGATCAATATCTATGTAAAAGCACAAAGCATCGTGCACTTGTCCCATGCTACACCTTTCCACCAATTTTATTGAAAATCAAGCAAGAAGTTTTTCCATAATCCTGCTGACAGACTAACAAACAAACAGACAGACAAACCGAGCCAAAAACATTACTCCTAGGCGGAGGTAATTATCAAAGTAGGAATCCAGAGCTGGCCTTTCAAAAGTTTCCCAGCGATCCCGACAGGAAACTATTCCCAAAAAGATGAAATATATATTCTTAACAAAAGTGTAGACCTCTATTCTAGTAAAAGTCAGAAAAAGTCTGACTCATTGGATGTAGACTGGGGCATTCTCCTCCACTTCCACCAAGTCCGTATCTTTTTTTGCGAGGGCACTGTTGCTGCATCCTGTGCTCAGCACCGGCCAAGACGATTGTGATTGGTTTAAAACAGGGGCAGCCAATGCGGTTGCCTGGGCACCCGACCCGGGTGCGGGGTCTCTTCCCAGCTGGACGTGCCTGGAACACCTCCCTAGGGAGGCGGCCAGGTGACAACCTTACTAGATGCCCGAACCACCTCAACTGGCTCCTTTCAACGCAAAGGAGCAGCGGCTCTGCTCCGAGTCTCTCACAGATGGCTAAGCTTCTCACCCTATCTCTAAGGGAGACACTAGCCACCCGTTGGAGAAAACCCATTTTGGCCGCTTGTACCCGTGATCTCGTTCTTTCGGTCATGACCCAGCCTTCATGACCATAGGTGAGGGTAGGAACGAAAATCGCCCAGAAGATCGAAAGCTTTGCTTCTGGCTCAGCTCTCTTTTCGTCACAACGGTGCGGTAAAGCGAATGTAATTCCACCCCCGCTGCTCCAATTCTCCGGCCAAACAAGACCCCAAGGTACTTGAACGCCTTCACTTGGGGTAAGGGCTCATTCCCTACCCGGAGTAGGCAATCCACCGGTTTCCTGCTGAGAGCCATGGCCTCAGATTTTGAGGTGCTGATCCTCATCCCAACTGCTTCACACTCGGCTGCGAACCAATCCAGTGACTGCTGAAGGTCACAGACCGATGACGCCATCAGGACCACATCATCTGCAAAGAGCAGCGATGAGATACTCAGGTCACCGAACTACAACCCCTCTCCTCCACGACTACACCTCGATATCCTCCATGAAAATTACAAACAGGAATGGTGATAAAGCGCAGCCCTGGCAACATTCACTGGGAACGAGTCCGACTTACTGACGAGTATCCGGACACAACTCTCGCTTTGGGCGTACAGGGATTTGATGGCCCTCAGAAGTGACCCCCTCACCCCATACTCCCGCAGCACCTCCCACAGTATCACAAGGGGGAACCGGTCATATGCCTTCTCCAGATCCACAAAACACATGTAGACCGGTTGGGCGTACTCCCAGGCCTCCTCCAGGATCCTTGCGAGAGTGAAGAGTTGGACTGTTGTTTCACGAACAGGACGGAATCCACATTGTTCCTCTTCAATCAGAGGTTCGACTATCAGCCAAACCCTCCTTTCCAGCACCTTGGAGTAGACTTTACCGGGGAGGCTGAGAAGTGTGATACCCCTGTAGTTGGCACACACTCTTTGGTCCCCCTTTTTGAATAGGGGAACCACCACCCCGGTCTGCCACCCCCTAGGCACTATCCCAGACTTCCATGCAATGTTGACGAGGCGTGTCAAGCAAGACAGCCCCTCAACACAGCCCCTCAACACCCACAGCCTTCAGCATTTCTGGACGGATCTCATCAACCATCTCATTTGCCACTGTGGAGTTGTTTGACTACCTCAGTGACTTCCAACAGGGAAATTGACGATGGTCCCCCATCAGCTTCCAGCTCTGCCTCTACCATAGAGGGCGTGTTAGTTGGATTCAGGAGTTCCTCAAAGTGCTCCTTCCACCGCCCGATAACCTTCTCAGTCGAAGTCAGCAGGGTCCCACCCTTGCTGTACACAGCTTGGATGGTTCGCCGCTTCCCCCTCCTCAGGTTCTGGGCGGTTTTCCAGAAACACCTTGGTGCCGACCGAAAGTCCTTCTCCATAGCTTCTCCGAACTTCTCACACACCCGCTGCTTTGCCTCTGCCACGGCAGAGCGGTTTCCCTGACCACCGGGGTCCACCACGGTGTTCGAGGGTTACCGCCCCTTGAGGCACCTTAGACCTTGAGACCGTTCGGGTTTAGATCAGGGAGGCCGTTCCTCCCAATCACGCCTCTCCAGGTGTCTCCATCGTTTTCCACGTGCGCGTTAAAGTCTCCCAGCAATACTACGGAGTCCCCTACCAGAGCCCCCTGCAGGGCATACATTCAGGGTCTCCAAGAAGGCCGAATACTCCGAACTGCGGTTTGGGGAATAGGCACAAACAACAGTTAGAGTTTTCCCCCCCATAAACCGAAGGCGTAGGGAGGCGACCCTCTCGTACACCGGGGTGAACTTCAACGTAGCGGCGCTCAGCCAGGGGCTTGTGAGTATCCCCACACCCACCTGACGACTCACACCTTGGGAAACTCTGGAGAAGAATAGAGTCCAACCACAGCGGTTCTTCCTGTGAGTGGTGGGCCCACAGGATGGATGGATGGGAGGCACCACGTACCTTCTGGCTCCGTGGCAAACCCGGCCACCAGGCGCTCGCTGTCGGGCCCTCCCTCTGGGCCCTCCCTCTGGGCCTGGCTCCAGACGGGGGCCCCGGGCTTCCTCTGGGCAGGGTCTCTCCTTCTCTTTCCCTTTTTTTCATGAGGTCGTTTTGAACCATTCTTAGTCTGGCCCCTCACCTGAGACCAATTTGCCTTGGGAGACCCTACCAGGAGCACAAGGCTCCAGACAACACAGCTCTCAGGTTCATAGGGACACACAAACCTCTCCACCACGGTATGGTGATGGTTCCTGGAGAGGCTTATTATTAATGATAATATTATCATTAAAGGTGAACCATGCAACTATGTTATTCAGGAAGTTTGTATCAAACAAGTAGCCCTTTGTATTATTCAGCACCCTTAAAGTAGCTCTCAGTATCAAAAAGGTTGGTGACCCCTGGTTTAAAGAAATACTAACAAGCCAGAGCGTTTCTTTTAGCAGAATAATAATATATAGAGCCAGTTCCTTTCTCCAGCGCTGGCACAGCAAGTACGTTTTCCGGGTGTAGTTCTGTAGAAAGATCCTATAAGTAACTTCTCACAAAGGTTTGTGGATTATAACCGGGTCATGATTTCTGGATAGAGACATTGCTGTTGAGTTTTTCAATTGTATTTTTTTAGAGTTTTGAGCACCACTGTAAGCCGAGTGCATCTAGTTCCATTATATTGGAGAGAGGGCAGACATCTCTACGGCCGATACCTCCAACACTCACACCAAAACAATCTAGATTGATAAACAGCACTATAGGTGAGAGGAACAATTTGGATTGAACTGTCGCTTTGTAATCATGAATCTGCTATGAAAATGAAACATTATCTCTTTAAAAGCAGATTTAATTACATTTTGGACATAGTGGACATTTAATACATTTTGGTGTTAAAATGACAAATTCCTGTTTTAATGTCAAATTAAATGACAAATGTTCTTTATTCTTTGGTCATTAACAGTCCATTTCATCCAGTTCATGTCTTTTTGCTCACAGTATCTCAATCTACATTTGGATTGGTTCTTCATTAGTGTACCAAGTCTAGATGTATTTATTTATAAGGATTTGTTGCTCTGACAGCAATTCCAGATGAAATTTACACCAGGTTCAAAGAAAAATGCAGACTCATGTCAAATTGTCAGCCTTCTAATCTGGATAACTTGGTTATCCACTTACAAAAAATGGTTTGCTGATGTAGAAGTTGGTGTCTGCTGTGGTTAGGCAGTTTTGGAGGTGACTTACTTTGCAAGTTGCTTATTAGCATGCAATGACTTTTGGGTCAAAACAAGAAATAAATTATTTGTAGTTTGGTGTATTTATATATAATACCAAATACTGTACAGTTTTTTACGATTGCTAAAACAAATTTTTTGAAACCTTCACCCATTTTCTCAAAACTTTAAATACAAAACACAAAACTCAAGCTACATTCACAAAACCACAGACTCCTCTGGCACAAATCAAACAATACTTTCAGATCATGCACTTTTCCAGTCAAAATAAAAACATCTACAGAGCATTCATTAGACACTACATAAAACAAATGAAAACACTGGTTTTCAGTTTTATTCATTTTAGTTTTATTGTAAATGAACAAATCTTTGCAAAATTAAACAAAAGTACAATTATCCCAACTTATACAAATAACAAAGAAAACTTCATATGTAAATGAAAAGCACATTACAGGTAAATGAAAAGCACATTACACGTAAATGAAAAGCACATTACAAAACCAACTGTATAAAACATCAACGTACGATTCATTCTGCCTCAGCAGCATCTTGCCTTTGTGCTGGGTCCGGCCAGAGGACTTCATCTACGTCACACGCAATGTTTTCTCTTGCTAAGCAACGGGGGAAAATGCCATTGCCTGTAGGAGGTTTACCCTGGTGTAGGGGTTCCGGTCAAAGACCCTCCAGCGCCATGCAGATAATAACTCCTCTGTTGGGTTGAGGAATGGGCTGTATTGTGGAAGACAAACATTTATGAAGCGCTGGTTGACGTTGAACCATTCAAATCAAATCAAATCAAATCAAATTTATTTGTATAGCCCAATATCACAAATTATACATTTGTCTTAGTGTGCTTTACAGACTGTACATGTTACGACATCCTCTGTCCTTAGACAGAAACCCCAAAATTAAAGGGGGAAAAATGGAAGAAACCTCAGGGAGAGCAACTGAGGAGGGATCCCTCTCCCAGGACGGACAGACGTGCAATAGATGTCGTGTGTACAGGATAAACAACATAGTACAAATACAACATTTGACAGAAATTATGTTGTGTTGGAAAAAAAGAAATAGAAAGTATGGATGAATCCAGGAAAATGTCAATAAGGCTTCCCGGTGTCCATCAGGACCAGGGCAGCAGGCGCAGCCACGATTCATGATCCTGACGTAAACTTTATCAGTGGCAACCTGCCACATGAGAGACAGACACTCCGGGGATGATACCCCGGATGGTGAGTTAGTAACAACATTTACATAAATGCATACAGATAGAGAGGGAGAAGAAGAGAGGGAGGGGAGGAGAGAGGAAGAGAAGGAAGAGAGCAGGGAGGTGTCCCCCGGCAGTCTAAGCCTATAGCAGCATAACTAGGGGCTGATCTAGGGCAAACCTGAGCCAGCCCTAACTATAAGCTTTATCAAAAAGGAAAGTCTTTAGCCTACTCTTAAATGTGGAGAGTGTGTCTGCCTCCCGAACACAAACTGGAAGCTGGTTCCACTGGAGAGGAGCTTGATAGCTGAAGGCTCTGGCTCCCATTGTACTCTTAGAGACTCTAGGAACCACAAGTAACCCTGCAGTCTGGGAGCGTAATGCTCTAGTTGGTTTATAAGGTACTATGAGATCTTTAAGATATGCTGGAGCCTGACCATTAATTGATTTGTAAGTCAGGAGAAGGATTTTTAATTCTATTCTGTATTTTACCGGGAGCCAGTGCAGTGCAGCTAATACAGGAGTAATATGATCCCGTTTCCTTGTTCTTGTCAATACACGTGCCGCTGCATTTTGGATCAACTGAAGAGTCTTAAGCGACTTTTTGGGACAACCTGATAACAATGAGTTGCAGTAATCCAGCCTTGAAGTAACAAATGCATGGACTAGTTTTTCTGCATCATTTTGAGACAGGATGTGTCTTATTTTTGCAATGTTACGTAGATGAAAGAAGGCAGTCCTTGAGATTTGTTTTATGTGGGAGTTAAACGACAGATCTTGATCAAAGATGACGCCAAGATTCCTTACAGTGGTGCTGGAGGCCAAGTTAATGCCATCCAGAGCTTCTATGTCATTAGAAAATGCGTTTCGGAGGCGTTTAGGGCCAAGTATAATAACTTCAGTTTTGTCTGTGTTTAACATCAAAAAGTTGCTAGACATCCAAGTTTTTATGTCCTTAAGGCATGCTTGAAGTTTAGCCAATTGATTGGTTTCATCTGGTTTAATTGATAGATTTAATTGGGTATCATCCGCATAACAATGAAAGTTTATAGAGTGGTTCCTTATAATATTGCCCAAAGGAAGCATATATAAGGTGAATAGAATAGGTCCAAGTACAGAACCCTGCGGAACTCCAAGACTGACTTTGGCTGTCATGGAGGATTTATCGTTAACAAGTACAAATTGAGATCGCTCAGATAAATAGGACTTGAACCAGCTTAGTGCGGTTCCTTTTATGCCAACACAATATTCCAGTCTCTGTAGTAGAATGTCATGATCAACAGTGTCGAAAGCAGCACTGAGGTCTAACAAGACAAGAACAGAGACAAGTCCTTTGTCTGATGCCAATAGAAGGTCATTGGTAACTTTCACCAGTGCCGTCTCTGTGCTATGATGAACTCTAAATCCAGATTGAAAAACTATTCGAATAAATATCGAATAAACTATTATTATGTAAAAAGTCACACAACTGTTTTGCGACTGCTTTCTCAAGGATTTTAGCGAGAAAGGGTAGGTTAGATATCGGCCTATAGTTGGCTAAAACCTCTGGATCAAGACTAGGCTTTTTAAGAAGTGGTTTTATTACAGCTACTTTAAAGGATTTTGGTACGTAGCCAGATAATAGAGACAGGTTGATCATATTTAATAACGAGGTGTTAATTAAGGGTAAAACTTCTTTAAACAGTTTAGTTGGAATCGGGTCTAAAAGACAGGTTGATGGCTTAGACGATGAGATTGTTGAAGTTAGTTGGTTAAGGTTGATTGGAGTAAAACAGTCTAGATATATTTCAGGAGTTACAGATGTTTTTAAAATTCCAACAGTTGAAGTTAAGTCATTACCAATTGAGGTCAGGAGGAGATTAATTTCGTCTCTAATAATTATAATTTTATCGTTAAAGAAGCTCATGAAGTCGTCACTACTGAGAGATATAGGAACAGAAGGCTCTGTAGAGCTGTGACTTTCTGTCAGCCTGGCTACAGTGCTGAAAAGAAACCTGGGGTTGTTCTTATTTTCTTCTATTAAGGAAGAGTAATAAGCTGCTCTGGCATTACGGAGAGCCTTCTTATACGTTTTAAGATGATCTAACCAGACTAAACGAGATTCTTCCAATTTAGTGGAACGCCATTTACTTTCAAGATTTCTCGACTTTTGTTTTAGTTTGCGGATTTGTAAATTAAGCCATGGAGCTTTCTTTTTCTGTTTTATGACCTTCTTCTTTAGAGGAGCGACAGAGTCGAGTGTTATTCGCAGTGAGGCTGCAGCGCTATCAACAAGATAATTAATTTGTGAGGGACTAAAGTTAGCATTGGAGTCCTCCATTATATTGATATTGAGTCCTGGTATTGAATTAAGTGCTGATGGAATCACTTCCTTAAATTTAGTCACAGCACTTTCAGATAAACATCGAGCGTAGGATATTTTGCCTACTGGCTTGTAGTCCAGTAACAGGACTTCAAAAGTTATTAAAAAATGGTCTGATAAAAGAGGATTATGTGGACACACTAATAAACTTTCAATTTCAACACCATATCCCAGAACAAGGTCCAGAGCGTGGTTTAAACAGTGAGTTGGTGTCAGGGTTTTTGGACTGCAGTTCCTCTTTGGACCATGTGGGGTCGCCACCATTCATTTCTGTGTGTCATGTGCTTGTCTTTATTGTTTCATTGGTTGCACCTGTTCCTTGTTTGCTAGCCTTTATAAGCTGCCTGTTTTCTTCTGTTCATTGCTGAGTCTTGAATTGTTGCCGGAGCCCAAGTTTGTGAGTTTTTGGGGCGTCTCTTGAAGTGTCCGTTTTTGTGCCCTTGTCTCGAGTTCCTAAGTTGACTGCCTTTTTGCTCTTTTGCTCTCAAGATCCTTTTACTGCCTGCTTTTTGTATACCCTCAGTTGATCCTGTTTTTGCCCAGACTTTACCTGTTAGTTGTCTGGAGGTATTTTGAGTTTTGTCCTGCCACCTGTTTGTCTAAAAGTAAAGACTCCTTTTCTAACCCACTCCGAGCCTGTGTCTGTCTCTGCATCTGAGCATATCACCCCTGGGTAGCACAGTGGTAGAGAGTCTGCCTACCACGCAGGAGACCCGGGTTCGTTTCCCAACAGACCCTGTCAGTTGGTTCATATACATTTTGACTGAACCCAATTGAATCTAATATTGAGATAAATGCATTAAGGCTATCACTATCAACATCCACATGAATATTAAAGTCACCTACAATAATTACTTTATCTGTTTTAAGGACTAAATTTGATAAAAATTCTGAGAATTCAGATAGAAATTCAGAATACGGACCAGGAGGGCGGTACACAGTAACAAATACAACTGGCTTTATTGTTTTCCATGTTGGGTTTGAGAGCGTAAGAACAAGGCTTTCAAAAGAGTTATAGTTTAGTTTAGGATTGATCAAGAGGTTTGAGTCAAATATGGCCGCAACTCCACCTCCTCGGCCAGTACCTCGAGGAACGTGAGTATTAATATGACCAGGTGGAGTGGATTCATTTAGACTGACATATTCTTCATGTCTCAGCCAGGTTTCAGTGAGACAAAATAAATCAATCTTATTATCTGATATTAAATCATTTACCAATCCAGCTTTCGTTGATAAAGATCTGATGTTTAAGAGCCCACATTTAATTTTTCGATTTAGTTGCACTTTTGCAGCGGTGGTGTTTATTTTAATTAGGTTTTCATGTATAACTGCTCTTCTGTTAACCATAGACTTGATTAGTTTCAGTGGTCGTGGGGCACATATGTGGAAAATGGGGTTTAGTGTTTTAGCAATTGTAAAAAACTGTAATATCAAAGGTATGATGCATAACAAGTGTTTGTGTGTGTGTGTGTGTGAGAGAGTGTGTGTGTGTGCTGGTCTGCCAGCTCTGTGGTTTTACGTCTCAGGGTTGATGAGAATTGTATGAGATGTGTAGCTCCAGTTTACAGACACATATTATCTGATTACACGAGTGACCAGCGGCTGACCTCCGTAATTCACCAACACTGCCTCTGTGTGTTCTGATTCCGGCAATGCCACTCTGCATTCCAGACAAAAACTTGAAAAGAAGAAAAAAGCACTTAATTAATTGCCTGACATATTTTTCAGTCCTTTCCCAGCCAATTTAGTGGGAGATGTCAATCAGGTGGATTAAGCTTGTTTTTCTGTTAGCCCTGTGCTGACAGTGGGAAATGATTAGAAGGGGAGATTATGTGACAGAAAATTTGTGTTGATATCATTAAACTTTCATCATGGACTGGGTCTAAAGCTCTAAATTGCTTATTATCTCAGCTTTTTGTGGCTGTTCGCCTATCAACACATCAAATGAGCCTGATATCAGAGCGGTTTCCCCCCCAACCCACAACATTCTCTACTCCTATTCGGCTGTCCATCCTTTGCATGACTGGGATAAAACAAGGACACGCATGCATGGATTTTCTCCTATTTCTGGTCATCATCTGCAATGTATCCGTTGTAATATATAGGCTTTGGAATCACAAATCAACCATGGAAAAAGGCATAAATCGGATAGTTCTGGTTCTTGATTGGCTGTGACGCGTTAGAACCCATTGTAAAATACTCTACACACACAGCTGTGATGACATTACAGTACTACAGAGTAAGTGGTTGGAAGAGATGGACAGGATAAAGGAGGAAGATAAAGATACAATGTAATCCAGGGACAATATCTCATACTACATACTTCAATACAGTAGGTGGTGGTAAAGAAGAAGAAGAAGAAGAAGAAGAAGAAGAAGAAGAAGAAGAAGAAGAAGAAGAAGAAGAAGAAGAAGAAGAAGAAGAATCCCTTTGTTGGAGAAATAACATTACCTGTTATTACCTGTCTTTTATCTCTATCCAAAGCAGACGATCTATGGTGAGTTAACCATGTAACTTTAGCTAGTTCCCATGTTTTTATTTGTAGCTTATTGTGACAACTTTGCTATGGTTATAGTGAACCTAATAGCTGCCATGTGTATTTATCATAATTGCAAAATAACGAGAACTTTGTTTTTTCTCCTAAAGTTAGGCATTATATAGAGCCCATACCTCCGCGCCCCTCAGCTGTTGTAAAATCATTTTAAATTACTTAAAAAAGTATAGACTCATGCAACAATATTCCCTCTCAATCATCACTAACAGCCCTCTGCCTGGAATTTCTCCTTTCTTCTTATTTGGCTGTGTACGGGACGTTTCTGGGCATCAACAAAGAGCCTTTGGGCCCCATGTGAGTGTAACCCCCAGCCAATAAGCAGGGTGTGCAGCCTGTTCGCACTTCCAGGTTGTCAAATATCACTTTGTCACGGCCATCGGCGTCTGAAACACAGGCACCCTTCAGCACGTATACAAAGCGTTGGAGAACAGGTTGCTACATCGCTGTATGTTTTATGTGCTTCATTGTTTCCCTTTCTCGTCTCTCTCCTCTGCTGTGTGTAAAGTGTCTGCTGTGTTTTATTCCACTGATTCACTGCTTTGTTCTTGCTAACGCTAACTAGCTCGCTTGACCATTTCTCCACAGTCTCACTCGTTGAGCCGGGGAGAAGAAGCACATTTGACAGGGTCATGAAATGCGGTTTTATGCATTTTTTAAATTGTTTATCTATCTTGTTTTAGATGAATTAACAGGTGTGTTTTGCAATGCTTTTATCGTTAGTTTAGTTCTTTATATGATTGCCTTTTTCACATTCCAGAGTGTTTCTTTTTACCACTGCCACTGAAGTACACAAACACTGAAACCTCTGGCAGCAATCAACTTTAACTAGCAACAGGTGTAGAGCACAGAGGATAATCTTTTTAAGACACAAGCAGAGAAAGAAGCACCAGAGTGAAAGCACGAAGAAAGGATGATGGAACTGGGGGGCCACGCTACGCCTGTCTAAGATGACCTGTTGGTGTACATACGTATCTCTCCCTCAACGTACCTGAGTATGCAGTCTTTATTTATTTATTATTTATAACCTTTATTTTACCAGAATAGGTCTCATTGAGATTAAAAATCTCTTTTTCAAGAGCGTCCTGGCCAAGATAGGCAGCAGCATAGTTACAAACAAAAAAACAATCACAACACAATCACAACATTAATTAAAAACATTTACAAACACAGCGGTCTGCTTCAATGTCTTTAAGAATTGCTTTGAGTCTGTTCAGAGAGACCAGCTCTCTGAGTTTCAGCTCATTCTGCAGCTGGTTCCAAGTAGCCGGAGCAGCGTAACTAAAAGCCCTTTTCCCAAGTTCTGTACGGACTTTTGGGACAGTTAAATTTGGAGCGAAGCAGATGTGGTCCACTACATTTCCGACTAATGTAGATCCTTAGGTATTGTGGAAGAGCACCAATAATAGCTTTATAATGAATGATGTGGCAGTGTTTCAGTCTACGGGTGGTCAGGGAAGACGAGCATATAAGGTGCAGTGGTGCGTCAGAGTTTTGAGGTTTGTTATGAATCTCAGTGCCCCGTGGTAGACGGTATCCAGAGAGCTGAGGCACTGAGACGATGCATTCATATAAACAACATCTCCATAGTCTAACACAGACAGAAACGTTGCAGAGACTAATCTCGTTCTGGCCTCGAAAGAAAAACAGGACTTCTTTCTAAAATAAAAACCTAATTTTATTCTTTATTTTTTCAAAGGTTCTAAAATGTGAGGTTTAAAAGAAAGAGAATATACCAAGATATTTGAACTGAGACACAGATTCAATCTCAGAACCCTGTGAAGTGGTGATAGGAGGGAGGTTCAAGTGTTTGGTTTTTGCTTTCGAGATCATCATGAGCTTCGTCTTTCCAGCATTTAAAATAAGTTTCAAATCACACAAATTACATTGTACAATGTTAAAAGCAGTCTGGAGCTGACAAAGAGCCTGATTTGGGGAGGACGCAGAGCAGTAAACTACTGTGTCATCAGCATAAAAATGGAAATTTGCATTTAAAACATTGTGATTAAGATTATTTATATAAATGATAAATAACAATGGTCCTACAACCAATTCCTGTGGCACACCCTTGGATACATTAAGAGAACTAGAAGTTATACCTTCTGCCCGCACACATTGTGATCTGCCTGATAAATTGTTTTCAAACCAACAGACAGCTTGATCTGAGAGGCATGATCTACTGTATCAAAAGCCTTTAATCAACTGTCTTCTTACCTTGATCAGAAAAACCTTCTTGATCTGCACCAATCTGGTTTTAAGGCAGGCCACTCAACTGAGACTTCCCTCCTCGCTGTCACTGAGCAGCCTCCCTCTCCTCTGTTGTCATCCTTCTGGACCTTTCTGCTGCGTTTGACACAGTGAACTACTAGATCCTCCTCTACACTCTCCAAGAAATGGGAGTCACAGGCACTGCACTTGGATTCCTCAGGGGTGTGTCTAGGGTACCCTCCTCTTTTTTCTGTTCACTCTAATGACTTTTCCTACCACAGCTATGCAGATGACACTGCGTAGCGTAGTGTCATCTCCTCTCAACTAATTATTTTTCCCCCCGTCCGAAGCCCAGGTGGCTGCACACATCTTTGCTTGTCTGGCTGACATCTCTCAGTGGATGTCTGCACACCACTTGAAGCTTAACCTTGACAAGACCAAACTGCTTCCTTACTATCAACATTGGCACCTCGGTTGTTTCCCAGACCCGGACTGCAAGGAATCTGGGTGTGACACTGGACGACCAACTATCCTTCACTGTCTCCTGCAGACACACTCTATACAACATCAGGAGGATATTGTTTGAAAAATATTCTTAATAATGCCACAAAGTCAGGATTAAAATCAAATAAAAGTCTTGATCAATATTCTTATAAGAAGAAGCCAAGTTTTATTTCATACAAAGGATGATCAATAAAACACACAAATACAGGTTTGTAAGGTCTGCTGTGCTGCTCAGAGAAGCAACTATTTTGTTCTACAGCATGGGGGTTGCAGAACACACAGATGTAAGCAATCAACCCAGGTCCCAGACGTGCTAATTCAATCGACTCCGCTATCAGACATGGCTGAGGAACTTTTCTTTAGAAAGAGCAGTTCACCTCCTGTCCCCTGCTGTGCTTTAACACTCCTTTGTTAACCCTGTCTTTGTCTCCTGTCTCCTGCTGTACTTTACACTCAGTATTACAATCAGTATTATAATCAGTATAACCTGTATTTTCCTATCATAACCCTCCTGTATAACAATAAAAAAAATACATCAAATCTAGTAAATTAAAATCAAAAACATCAATATATATCACATCTTCTCGAAACGGACACTGTCTTTATCCAGCTTGCTTTGTTCAGCTACTTCATCACGATGTGACTTCTTTAGGATTGTCAACATCATGCTTTTACAGTTCAGTGTCTTTAGTTTCTTCTTTAAATAATTCTCCCAAACAGTCTTCGCATGGGGGTGCATCGTCTCCGTCCTCAATATCTTTACTGAGCTGCAACTTCCAGTCAGGCTACATATTCTTCTCTATATATCCTATCTCCACGCTACTCTAATTCCTTTCCCTACGGACTCTGCTCTGAGATTGCAGTTTTCTTGTCCTCAACCTTTATCCTAAATGTCCTTGTGGACCTGCTCCTAAAACCTCAGCTGCTAAAACAAACACTCCCTAATCTCTAGGATACGATGAAATGATGGTGAGGAATAATGGATTACAATCATTTGCTTTCTTACATGTCACTCCTCTGATCTGTTTTGCATATTGTTAGAGAAGGACAGGTTATTACATTACATAATTCAAATTTGTATGTGGCTGTGCGATGTGATGTTCTTTGCTTTTGAAGTTCTTCAGGTTCCTTGTTTCCCACCAGATGTGTGGGAACACCATTGCAACATGATCTGATTATATTGGATGATGCAGGGTTCTTTCTTAGTCTCTGGTACAGGGTCATACTCACCCCTCCTGTTGAGGCTCTGACCTCCTCCCTAGTCCCCTTCTAACACTTCGGGTCTGTTGATCTCTTCACTGATGTTGAGATAGGAGCCCCTAGGAGTACCTCCTCCCCGTGTAGTCAGACTTCACCACGAAGAGGTCCAGTTTCTGCTCTATGGAGGGTCAGTGTCGCCTGCAAGAGTGGGTGATATATTTACCCGTTTACACTGTGTCAGGTGTATCCAAGATGCTCTCTCTTTGACTCGGACTGCTGTGGGTGTTGTCAATAGGACTTGAAAACCGTCCATCCCATCTTGGAGAATGCCAGTGTTTCCTTTTGATGACTTTTAGGAATACCCAATCTCCTGGTTTCACTGGACTTTCCTCTCTGAGTTTTCTGCATGTGACACAACAAACACATTTCGTAATTTCTTTTCTTCTTACAGTTATGACACTTCTTCTTCTATGTCTAATTCTAAATGCGATTGTTTGTCCATAAGTTCTCTCATAGCTATATATGAGATAATATATATATATATATATATATATATATATATATATATATATATATATATATATATATATATAATATAATACAACTCTAATGGCGATAAGCCTCTTGCACAATGCACATTTTTAATATTACTGGTGCTAAGCACTTCCTCTAGTTTATGCAGTTTTATACTATTATTAATCTGCTATTTCATACTATTATTAATGCTCTTTCACATTAATTTACATCAACACTGTGATTACTGTATTATAAATGCTCTTATTCTGTCTAATTTATACGTTTTTGCAGTGAAGCTCTTTGGGCTGCAATTCTTAAATAAAGCTTATTCTTATTCTTATTCTTATTCCTAACATTACCTTATTTTACAGTTAATTTATCTACTGTCATAGCGTCTACTGTATGTGTTAAAACTACTTCAACCCAATTTATATATGTCTATTGTCGTTAAACAATATTCTTTCCTTAATAGTTATTTAGTTCTATAAAATCCGTGCATATGCGCTGAAATGGATATTCTTGAGTCGGCATTCGGCCTCCTAGAGGACGAAAGTTACCCTTTGTACATATTGTACATGCTAAACAAATTTTTTTTTTCATGTAGTTTGTAAAGCCAACTGCTATGAATATACTTTCTATCAATGTAACCTTCCCTCCTGTTGAGACATGATCTATATCATGGCTCAAAAATACATACACAGTGATATAAAACTTCTTGCTAGTACTATCTTCTTCTCTGGTCAAGTACAGTTCCAAATGTCGTCTTTGTCCTGTATGCAATTATTCTTAGTCCAAATAGCTTTTCTTTACTTTGTAGCTGCATTCTGCATATATTTATCTCTCTGTCTATATGTTCTGGTATGTCTGTTATCTCATTTACATATTGTTGCTTAACTTCACTCCCTGCTTGTGCTGCCTTCTTGGCTTCCTCATCTGCTTTCCTGTTGCCTATTGAAACTGGATCAGTTCCTGTCGTATGTGCTGTGCATTTACATACAAAAATAGAAAATGCATAGTTACTGTCTGTATAAACTTTGTCAACGAACATTTCTATCTCTGATTCCTCTAGGGGAATGTCGGTCAAGTCTGGTCTTTGTACAGTCTTCTTGACCGTCTCTGACACAGTCATGTGGTTCTCCGTCTTCAGCTGTTGGTCTAACTTTGTGTCCTTGCTGACATAAAAATGTTAACAAAGTATGCATATCTTCCTTACAATCTTGTTCTGTTTTTGAACCAATCAAAATGTCATCTACATACAATAATATCTCACTATTTCTTGGAGGGTCAAATTTAGCTAAATTAACTGCTATCTGTCTGTCAAAATATAGTAGGTGCTCTCACAATATCCTTATGGGATTCTTGTGTAAGTGCACTTATTTCCCTCGTATTGGAACGCAAACTAAAACTGACTTTTCTTTTCCACTGGAATGGAAAATAATGCATTTGCTAAGTCAGTTCTTTCACTAAAAAGAATTTGCTCTCTGGAGCCATGTCTTTTTAAAAACGTGAATGTGTCTGGGACTATGGATGCTCTTGGTACTACAGCCTTATTTACTGCCTGTACATCTTTGTACCATTCTCCATCCTGTAGATGGCGCTGTGTTCCCTAATGGAAATAATATTGCAAGGTAAATCAGGACATTAAATTATTACTCCTGACTCAGTTACAGCCTATAGATCGTGTGCATGTGACGTCACGCTTATTTCCCAACCCGTAAGTCAGCCATGTTGGTTGGAATACACAACCAAGACTGCGGCCGTTCACGTGTGAGTTGCTGCAATGGTTCGTAATTTTCTTTGTATTTAAACGTCTAAGATTGAAAGAAAATTCCAATCTTGTGCGCAGTGTATAATTGTAGTAATAACGCTACTTGTGACCCAGAGAAACGGTTCTTTATATTTTCTAAAATCATCAAAAACAACGATCCACAAAAGAGGGATGAATTGCTGTCTACCTAACACCGTAAACTGTGGTTTAGCAACATAACTCGTAAGGATTTAACAGGAGAAAAAGCACAATTCACCCGTGTTTGTGGCGTCCACTTTATATCTGGTAAGAGCTCATGCTAAAGCTATGTTTTCAATGTTTACGTTAAACATTTGTGCTATACCCAAACACTGTAAGACCTTACTTCTCCATATCGCTGACTGGTAAATAAGGCACTTTCTTTAGATGTGATGGCAGCCATTTGCTCTTTTCTTCTGTGCATGTTTTTGTTTGGCTTATTCTTGAGACTACTTCACTTGCGAAAAGCAAAGCACCAATGTGAGAACATGCTTCGCTTAATCCAACCATACAATCACAGTGTGCGAGGATAACATTGCCGCTCTTCTCACTCACAAACCATGGCTTGAGCAGTGTATCTCGAGCTCTTTGAGAGTGATTTACATGGGCATGGACGAGCACCCTGTCATCTTTCAGTGGTTTGGTAAGAAGACTACCAACCCAGCCAGAATCTCTTCTAATCACACATTGATTCGAGCATTTAAGAATCATCGTTATAATATTCAGTCTCTGTGTTACCTATTTCACTCCTTGGTTCAAACCAAGGACTGTTAGGGAAGGATTGTTGGGGAGATGAAAAGGCCTGATTCTCTACCTACTTGACAAAGTTTAGACACAAGAAAATCAGCAGATCCAGATAACCTGGAGCCATACTTTTAAAAGTTAGCAGCTGATTTCCTCGACTCCCCCCTAGCCTATCTTTTCAACCTATCCCTTGAGACAAACGAAATTCCCCTTATTTGGAAATCTGCTTTTGTTCTCCCACTGTTGAAAGGGGGTGACCCCACTCTCCTAAACAATTACAGACCCATCTCCAAATTGTCTGTCTTAAATAAAGTGCTGGAATCATTGGTAAGTCAACAACTAAGATACTTTTTAACGACTAATAATATTTGAATCTGACCTTCAATCTGGTTTTATGAAAAAACACAACACTACAACAGTTGCCTTAAAAGTAGTAAATGATTTTATACATTTCTTAGACAATAGAGAACATTGTGCAGCACTTTTTATTGACTTATCAAAGGCTTTTGATACAGTAGATCATGCCTAATTATCACAGAGACTCTACAGTATAGGTCTCTCAGATCAAGCTGTCTGTTGGTTTGAAAACTATTTATCGGGCAGATAACAGTGTGTGCGGGCAGAAGGTATAACTTCTAGTTCTCTTAATGTATCCAAGGGTGTACCATAGGGATCGGTTTTAGGACCATTGTTATTTATAATTTATATAAATAATCTTAATCACAATGTTTTAAATGCAAATTTCCATTTTTATGCTGATGACACAGTAATTTACTGCTCTGTGTCCTCCCCAAATCAGGCTATTTGTCAGCTCCAGACTGCTTTTAACATTGTACAATGTAATTTGTGTGATTTGAAACTTGTTTTAAATGCTGGAAAGACGAAGCTCATGATGATCTCGAAAGCAAAAACCAAACACTTGAACCTCCCTCCTATCACCATTTCACAGGGTTCTGAGATTGAATCTGTGTCTCAGTTCAAATATCTTGGCATTATCATTGATGATTCTCTTTCTTTTAAACCTCACATTTTAGAACTTTTGAAAAAATTAAGAATAAAATTAGGTTTTTATTTTAGAAACAAGTCCTGTTTTTCTTTCGAGGCCAGAACGAGATTAGTCTCTGCAACGTTTCTGTCTGTGCTGGACTATGGAGATGTTGTTTATATGAATGCATCATCTCAGGGCCTCAGCTCTCTGGATACCGTCTATCACGGGGCACTAAGATTCATAACAAACCTCAAAACTCTGACGCACCACTGCACCTTATATGCTCGTATTGGATGGTCTTCCCTGACCACTCGTAGACTGAAACACTTGCACATCCTTATTTATAAAGCTATTCTGGGTACTCTTCCACAATACCTAAGGATCTACATTAGTAGGAAATGCAGTGGACCATATCGGCTTCGCACCAAGGACTTGTTTCTTTTAACTGTCCCAAAAGTACGTACAGAATTTGGGAAAAGGGCTTTTAGTTACGCTGCTCCGGCTGCCTGGAACCAGCTGCAGAATGAGTTGAAACTCAGAGAGCTGGTCTCTCTGAACAGACTTAAAGCAACTCTTAAAGACATTGAAGCAGACCGCTGTGTCTGTAAATGTTTTAATTAATGTTGTGATTGTGTTGTAATTGTGATTGTTTTTTTGTCTGTATCTGTGCTGCTGCCTATCTTGGCCAGGACACTCTTGAAAAAGAGATTTTTAATCTCAATGAGGCCATATCCTGGTTAAATAAAGGTTATAAATAAATAACAGTTTGTCAAGGGTCCTTCTCTCTGCTACTGTCACCAGGGAGTCCAGCTCTGTGCCCACTACAGAGCCAGCCCTCCTCACCAGTCTGTCCAGCCGCCCAGCGTCCCTCTTCTTGAAGGACCCCAGCCTTCTCAGAAAGTACAGACGACTCTGCCCTTTCTTATGAAGAGTGTCCATGTTTGCTGTCCAGTCCAACTTGTCGTCCAGCTGCAGCCCCAGATATTTATAGGTCCTGACCACCTCCACGTCAACCCCCTCGATGGACACAGGTTGCAGGTGTGGCCTGATCCTCCGGAAGTCATGATGAGGTAGCACCAAACAGGTGCACAACCATCCAATACTCCACCAGAGCTTTGTTGATGTGTCCATCTGGCCAAAGTAGGTCATCGTCTTCTGGCGGGACTCATACCTGGTGGCACATTGCTTCCGCATCAGGCAGAATCTTGTGACGATTCCATTCAGAGTACTGGTGAGGTCCAGCTAGGATTGAGCTATATAACAGTCTACCATGCAACTGTAGAAATGTGTCCATGAATAGAGATTTGGCAAAACCATTTCCAACGCCGGATCTTGTGATTCTCGCAAGATGTATACTAAATGATCTGTATTATAAATGACCTGAAATGTAATACATGTGAAATATAATCAGCACAGGCTGCAAAAGTTAGTCTTAAAGAAATTAAAGTATTGTTGTTATTGTTGTTAGTTAGGACATCATGGATACTTGATGTAGGTTCATACATTGATATGTTAACTATGGCTAAATGTGTTCTTTAATTTAACGGTACTATCATTTAACATTTTTATCATAAATTTGCACTGCAAGAGTACATTTAATTGAACTACTTCTTGCCATTATCTGAGTAGTTTTGCTGTTACTTAAAAATAATACTCTTTTTACTTCATATCTTCATAGTCTTTTTACTTCATATATTTTTTTGCTGTGACAAGATACATTTCCCCGTTGTGGGACTAATAAAGGATAGCTGATTTCTGATAAAACAGAAAGATACATCGATAAAGCATAAAAGAAAGGTGAAATGAATGGGCTGCGTCTTAAAATGTTTTGCAGAGGTTATGAGTTCAATAATTAGTATGGTCCTCGAAGGACCATACTAATTAGTGAATCCTGAAATTAATCAAAACACAAAAAAATCAGCATCTTAGGCAAACATGACATTAAGAGCATGAACCGAAAATATTCAGTTTGTATTTGCGAGGGGCTGGACTAAGAATGGTTCAAAACAATTTCATGAAAAAAAGGGAAAGAGAAGGAGAGACCCGGGGACCCCGTCTGGAGCCAGGCCAAGAGGGAGCGAGCACCTGGTGGCCGGGTTTGCCACGGAGTCCGGTCGGGCACAGCCCGAGTGGTGCCTCCCATCCATCCATCCTGTGGGCCCACCACTCACAGGAAGATCCGCTGGGGTTGGGTGCGCTGTCACACGGGTGGCAGTGATGGTCAGGGACCTCGACGGACCAGACCCGGGCAGCAGAGGCTGGCTCTGGGGACGTGGAACGTCACCTCTATTTGGGGTAAGGAGCTGGAACTAGTGCGGGAGCTTACCTCTACCTCTTGGCTCTGGATAGGGGTTGGACTCTATTCTTCTCCAGAGTTGCCCAATGTGTGAGGCGTCGGGCGGGTGTGGGGATACTCACAAGCCCCCGGCTGAGCGCCACTACGTTGGAGTTCACCCCGGTGGACGAGAGGGTCGCCTCCCTACGCCTTTGGGTTATGGGGGGGCAAACTCTGACTGTTGTTTGTGCCTATGCCCCAAACAGCAGTTCGGAGTATTCAGCCTTCTTGGAGACCCTGAATGGAGCCCTGCAGGGGGCTCCAGTAGGGGACTCCGTAGTCTTGCTGAGAGACTTTAACACGCACCTGGGAAACGATGGAGACACCTGGAGAGGCGTGATTGGGCGTGATCTAAACCCGAACGGTCGTTTGTTGTTGGACTTCTGTGCTAGTCATGGAATGGCCATAACAAACACCATGTTCAAACATAAGGATGCTCATAAGTGTACGTGGTACCAGAGCACCCTAGGCCAAAGGTCAATGATCGATTTTGTGATCATATCATCTGATCTGAGGCCGCATGTTTTGGACACTCGGGTGAAGAGAGAGGCGGAGCTGTCGACTGATCACCATCTGGTGGTGAGTTGGATCAAGGGGTGGGGGAAGACTCTGGACAGACCTGGTAAGCCCAAACAGGTAGTGCGGGTGAACAGGGAACGTCTGGAGGAAGACCGTGTCCAGGAGATCTTCAACTCACACCTCCGGCGGAGCTTTTCAGACATCCCTGTGGAGGTTGGGGGCATTGAACCTGAGTGGGCGATGTTCAAAACCTCTATTGCTGAAGCTGCGGTGAGGAGCTGTGGTCGCAAGGTCTTAGGTGACTCAAGGGGCGGTAACCCTCAAATACCACGGTGGACCCCGGCGGCCGTTCGACTGAAGGAGTCCTTCCGGGTTATATTATTCGGGAGGACTCTGGAAACAGTTGCAGGGTACCGATGGACTCGAAGGGCGGCAGCCTCTGCTGAAGGCTTTGGGTGTTGAGGGGCTGTCTTGGTTGACACGCCTCGTCAACATCGCGTGGAAGTCTGGGACAGTGCCTAGGGGGTGGCAGACCGGGGTGGTGGCTCCCCTATTTAAAAAGGGGGACCAGAGAGTGTGTGCTAACTACAGGGGTATCACACTTCTCAGCCTCCCTGGTAACGTCTACTCCAAGGTGCTGGAAAGGAGGGTTTGGCTGATAGTCGAACTTCTGATTGAAGAGGAACAATGCGGATTCCGTCCTGGTCGTGGAACAACGGACCAATTCTTCACTCTCACAAGGATTCTGGAGGGGGCCTGGGAGTACGCCCAACCGGTATACATGTGTTTTTTGGATCTGGATTAGGCGTATGACCAACATGCCATGCCTCCTCCAAACACGAAGAAACACATGCTCTCATTTCAGGGGTTAGCAAACACAGTGCAGTCTGCTCCTCCCACTGTGCAATATACTGAACAAATGAGTAAATGCAAACCCCAATTCCAAATTTAGGTTTTGAATTTCTATTGTGATTTTTGAGCAATGACACCCTCACACCCAATATCTTTCAGGTTCTGCTGTCAATATTGAAACCGATGTAGTGGGGATGGATGCTGTGCCTTGTGGAACATCTGCTTAACAAGCTGAGTTGTAAACTCCAACACAGGTCTGTATTTCAGCCGCGAGTCAGACCGCCACAATGTGCAAGTTACAGTTGAGGTACGCTCTCTTCTTATATCCAGTTTATTGAAAGCTATTTTCTTTTCTTCCCAATTGGCGATTGTAATGTACACTCCACACAGGTGAAACTCATTCTGCTTTAAAAGTAACTCGGTAGCTAACTATGCTAATAAACAAGCCATGCTTAAATCAACTCCTAAATTCTTCCTCCATATGAGCACACTGTGCAACACATGTCGGAAAAGGAGATGAGTCAATTATAATAATAGTATAATAATTAGATGCACTAGCGCCTGCAAACATCAAAAGTAGAGTAACAGTACAACAAGACCATCTGATGTCACCATCAGGATCATTACATATGTACATTAACTTTGTAATGAAGCCAGTTAGTGATATAAACATCTTCTAAAATCACCCACCAGCTGAGCAAAGTGTGAAGGATAGACTAGAAGCTGAATGTCCCTCACGACTTAGAGCGATAGAGAGATTGACTAAAACCACGAGGACAACAGGTCTGAAATGATCAGATCGATGCATTGGATGCAAGTTTACTCTGCTGTGGACTAATGAATATATGATTGAGTATGTTAAAAGACTAACAGAGATTTTAAAAGTTTCACAGGCATGTTGCAGATCGACACCAAGGTGGAGAGCCACATATCAGGTCCTGGTGACAACCAGAATAACCCTTAAGGTTGAGGGAAAGACGGAAAGGGTCCCCGCATCAAGCTGCAGGTTGGCTTGCTCAGAAGACCAGGAGGTTGTGAGGTCAATACCAGGCTGCCACAATTGTGCCCCTGAGCAAGGTACTTAACCCTGAGTTGTACAACCCCTGTCGTACAGTACTGATCTTCATCAGATTATGAGCTTTGTAGTTCTGCAATTATATTAAATAAGAAAATACATATAAAAGTTTAATGATTTAATATGATGTGTTTGTTGTATCACATACAGTACAGAGTCCAACCCTGAAGCATAACACTATTTTGTTTGACTCAACGTCTTACTCTTATGGCCTCAGCATGTCTTCATTCATTGCCTCACTGTTGCACCATCACCTCTCTGAAGGTCAATCAGCATCTTGGTTTATATTATAGATATCACAGCAGAGAACTCTTTTCTTTACTGATGGGATGTTAAAATCTTTGAAAAAAGAATCAAAATGGTGTTGCATCTATAAAATGAAACGTTACTGCTTCCTGTAGGAATATTGGGAATTTAAAATCCAATTACAATCACAATTAGTTATCACCCTTTTTGCTAACAATAATGTCAAATGTATGGTAATACTTATTATTAAGAGGAAGAGAAAAAGGTCTTTGGGGATACATTATAAATGTTCTTTTTCTCTCTCAGACTCTGAGTGGACGTGTCAGTAAACCAGCAGGTTAAAACTCAGCGGGGCATGGAGACACAATGGAAACACATTTCTACAACACTTTGCATCTAAAATGGCCAAAGTTACATTTGCTTGCACATTGTTGAGATGTTCAGTGTGCTGCAGCTTATAGCAAAGTGATATTAGAAGCCTTCCCCAGGAGAAACAAAATACAAAATATGTCAGAATACAGCTAATTTAAATGTTGTGAGTATGCACAACAATTTAGTTTTTGTTTTTGCATGAACAGATACACTGATATTTATGGTGTCTTGTACACATTCTGGGAACAGTCATGCTGTGGTGGTGCATACTATTTTTTTATTCAGGACAATCTCCCTTTCTACATTGTTTGTGAGTGTTAAAAATCTGACTGACCAATATAAAAGTAAATATTAATTTATTTAACTGTTACATGATGTTGCGTCTGAGGATCTTATTATTTTACTGTCTGAACACATTCCACTAAAAGCAGGACGAAGAAGAGAGTTGAGAAAAGACTGTAAATACATCCACGGAGCAGTACATGATATATTCTGTGTAGGGATAGATTCATCTGGTTTTTGTTTTTTTTAACAGATTAACTGTTTGGTCTATGAAATATAAAGAAATAATAAAACATGCCCATCACAAACTCTAAAAGACCAAGGTGATGTCAGCCAAATACCTTTATCAAAATATAAATATCAGAAAGTGGAAGGAGTTACATAGATTTTCATTAAGAATTCTATAAAAATGTGTCTGTAACTGTGAGACAAATATATTTCCCTGCTTATAACAAGAAAGTAATTTAATAACTTGCAACACCGAACATGTACAACATGTGCTTTATCAGGGCACATTACAGGTAGAATGAACATTGAGCCAAGGTGAACAGCCTTTACTTTTATTTATGTAGTCCTAATTTAGCTAATTTGCAATTAGCTGTGGCTCGTCTGTATGGGAACACATTGTGTGGTGTGTTCAGGCACCCTATACCATGGGAACATCTCTCTACCTTTGTTTGGTCTGTCAACACATCATATCATCATTTACTTAAAGACAAGAGTTCTTCAGACATGTTTGAAACGTGAGGAAGAGCTTGGTTCAGCCACATACTGGGAAAAAGCTCTCAAATATATCAGATATGACAGTTGGCTGCTGAAAATCAAACCCAGAGGAGAATATGCATGTGCATGGTGTTAATAAGTATGAGAAAGTTCCTTTCATTAAAAACTGTGGTTATTGTAATTATTTATAGTAAATTGTAGACTGATTGTAGATTGTTTACTCTAATGCATCAATATTCCAACAATATAAAAGCCAAATACTGAACAAGCATCAAGCAGTATGAACATATCATAGTCATGTTGAATAATACTATAATCTTAGGCTGCAGAGAGAACGCCTGCTAAAGATAATGTGTGTATGTGTGTTTTTGTGTCAGTGATCAGTGATCAGTGATCAGCAGGAGAAAAGTGAGCACTGCTTTCCCTGTGGCAGAGACCAGCTGAGGGCAGGAACTCTGCCAAGTGTAGCCTGTCTCATTTGCATGCATAGATGGCATAGTATTAGCATAGTAATAGTGAGAGAAAAAAAAAGTGCAGAGAACTAACAGGAGATATTTGGCAGCTGATACTCAGGGCCCAATTACAAGCGTTCGCCTGCATTCTCCTTTACTCAGGGGCTTTCTCATCTCACAGCCCTCTGCTTGGCTCGGCTCGGCACAGTGGGTCTATCTTCAAACTGTCAGTCTGTTTAGAGCTGGAGATTGCTCTGTGTGTGTGTGTGTGTGTGTGTGTGTGTGTGTGTGTGTGTGTGTGTGTGTGTGTGTGTGTGTGTGTGTGTGTGTGTGTGTGTGTGTGTGAGAGAGAGTGAGAGTGAGAGAGAGAGAGAGAGAGAGAGAGAGGGGGGGGAGGAGGAAACAGACCAGCTCTGCACTAATGAGGACAGGGACAGAGACAACTAGAATCCTCTCTACTGCCTCGCCTCTGCAGCTCTTCCCACAGGATGGAGGAATGTTAATATGCTTTTCATATTCTGACTAAATGTGGTCAGGCTGAAGACCTGGAGTTGTTCCAGGGAGGAGGCTCAGAAAAGATAGACTTATTGTGAAAAGCCTGACTTCAGTTAACCTAACCTGCTGATCGTTTTATACTGTTTCAATACTCAGCGTTAAAATAAAAAATCAATCACAGATTATCCATTGAAGAGGACAGATTTGAAGGAACTTTAACCATGAGTCCTCAAGCTGAAGTGTGCACTGTTTATCATCGTCACTGAAGTAATCTTTGCTTTGAGCATTTAAGCTCCCCTCAGTGGTGACTGAAACTGTCCCACAGTCTTTGTCAAGATGCTTCATGTTAAGCTCATAGACTACAGGCCTGGTCACAACAATACTTACAGCAAATTTATGTAGTGGAATGAAAGCATTTCAATGGAGGCAGAGGTCAAAGTAATTACACAAACTAACAAAGTCGCACATCTGACTGACCTTTGGGGGAATGACGAGAAAGCTATTATAGCCTATAAGGTTCAGTACAGTTTTACGGATTTTACAGTTTCAGTCTCAATAGCTAATTTTCCCACTCATGACAACTGTACAGGGATTTTTTATACAACTCACCTGTTCAAATTATACTAAGGCTTAAAGTTATGCATAATTAAGGGCGTGGTCGCTATGAGTGACAGGTGACTGTCACAGGTTGCTAGCCGCTAGCTGTCTGCTCTGTTGCCTCAGCTGGGCCCACCTCAACTCCACATGACAATCTACCTCTTTGCATATTTTTGGATTAGTGGGGAGTTATGCAGAGTTGGCACTGACAAGATGGGGACACCTTGAGCCACCCACACTGAGCTTCACAACAGCTCTTCAAAAACCTATAGGTAACGTCATAGAGACTACGTCCATGTTTTATACAGTCAATGGGTATAACTCGGCTCTGCTCCAGTATAAACTGCTCCACAAAATAGAGCTATAAGAAAGGAGTGAATGATACAAATATATGTCTGGTAAATAAACTGTGTTAACTTATTGTCAGATAAACTACAGAGCTAGCTAGCTGCTAGCTAGTTTACAGAGCTTTTGTGAATTGGCTGATGTGTTAGAAATGAGCTTGACCGCTACGGTAACAAAACAAGTAGCTAGTTCCACCAGTCCAAGTGTCTAGCACCAAGTGTTTCAAGGACCTGGGGAAAAACTTTGCTGTACCACTTTTTAGTGTGACCAGAGCTTAAAACAAACCATGTTACCTTTAAAAGAATATTAGATTATAAGATAACTTCCCTCCCATCATAAAATATGAATCCTTCACCTCTGACATATTTTTGAGTCCTGAAATTCAATTCAAACCCCATCTCATGCAGTTCTACATACGCGGCAAAAAACACACAGCTGTTTGGTAACACAACCTTGCTAAGCCAAAGGCAACATATTGACTGACTTTGATATGAGAATCCACCAATTACACAAATAAAAGCTCTGCTGCACAACATCTCCTGGCACTTGGCTTTACACTTCTCTATGTTGTTGGAGGTGGAGCTATGGCTACATGAGAAGAACCTGAAGCAGCACGGAGGTCTTTTTCAACATACAGCTATGCTGTGGGGTTAGTCAGAATCAACTCTTCTGGGCTGAGTCACGTACAGCATCTTCTCCATCCCCGTTTGAACAACAAGAACAGCCCTGCAGCTCCAGGCAGGAGAGAAATGATTGAGGCACCTGGGATCTTAGTAAAGAACAGAGAGAGAAGCTCCCTCAGGGCCGCAGGTCAATTCCAAAACAGACAACTGCTCTCATTGACACACCATCACCCACAGGCAACATCAAACTGAGCTAGAAAGAGAAAGCTGGAACAAAAGACTGGAGACATTTTTTTGAGTGGTATTCAGACTTACGGCTCTGTTTTAATGAAACTTGGAACAAGTGCAAAGTCAAGTGCAACCTCATGGTGGAATTCATTTTCACAATTTTGGTGGCCAGTGGCTCAATGCAACAGTGGCTTAGAACAGCGTGAGAAAGGAGCTGCTGTCGCATTCTGCAATTCTCATCTTGCATCATCGTCAGGTCAAAATGAACTCATTAATTTGTCCAATACTTTGATTTATGACCAAATATCTGCAAAACTACTGACATTTCCATCATCCTCAACTGTATTTTATGTTTAGTACTAACTACCAAGCTAAGACACTACAGTAAACTAACATGGTCAACACGGTAAACATTAGGCTATATGTGTTAGCGTTGTCATTGTGAGCATGTATTTATTCAGTTTTAATAAAAAATGGTGATTACCGTATTTTCCGCACTATAAGGCGCACTTAAAAGCCTTTAATTTTCTCAAAAAGCGACAGTGCGCCTTATAATCCGGAGCGCTTTATATATGGATTAATTCTGGTTGTGTTTACTGATCTCGAAGCGATTTTGTGTGGTACACGGCGCTCTGTCAAAATGTTTTAGTACGACCTTTGTAAACTACAAAGCCGCACTGTGCTGCCTATTTCTATGTTTATAGAGTTGGGACATGTTTTTTGACTCAGAGTGAGCGCTCCTTGGTTTGTTGGTTTGCTGGGGGCGTGTCAGAGTGAGCGCTTCTGCTTTGCGAGGATCTTTGTTTACGGAGCTGCGAGATCAACACGTGGAGCAGAGACGCTAAAAAACTGTGTTTGTGTCTGTGATGCTTGAGCCTTGGAAACTATTTGTCTTTTTACGAAGTAAAATAAGAACAGTAAAGTCAAGAAAGCAAACCTTGCATCTTTATTGGAGGACTTTTGCATGTTAGCTAACTGTCTAGCTACGCATAGGGATACGCGCTGTACTTGCATAACACGCACCGCTTGCAGCATTACGGCTACCGTAGTCAGGAGCGTCGCGGAGTAATACATACTGTGCTTCACCATAATATTACAGTGTGTGTGTATAAGGACCCCAAAATGGCACCTGTCAAGAGACACGCTTACGACGCGGACTTCAAACTCAAGGCTATCAGTCACGCAGTAGAACATGGGAATAGAGAGAATTCAACATTAATGAATCAATGGTACGGAAGTGGAGGAAGCAAGAAGATGACGCTTGATTTGGCGGTATCAGACTGTTTTTTTTTACGTGTTACAACTGAACAAGGTTGGGAGTTATTGTGAATACGCTCATTAACGTTTGAACAATGTTGAGTTATTGTGAACACGTTTAATAAAGTTTGACTGACTGACTTATCTGACTGTTTTGTTTCGCTTAATGCGCCTTATAGTCCGGTGCGCTTTATATATGAAAACAGATCGAAAATAGACCATTCATTGACAGTGCGCCTTATAATCCAGTGCGCTCTATAGTGCGGAAAATACGGTACATAAATGTTGACTCGTTTCTTTGTGCTATTAAAAATGTAGCGTAAAAACAGACGGTGTAGAACAGATCTTGTGGCATTCTCGGTCCACCCTCAAGACACACCAGGGTGCTGCAGCACCCACTCTAGGAACCATTGTGCTAAAGGATGTCTGTTTTGGTTTGGAGAGTTCTGTTTTTGTAACATAACATCTCTGCAACCTGATTCCATGCACAGACCAGTGTATTGTCAGTCTTGATAGTCATCCCACAAACAGTGAAAAAAGCAAAAGTAAAAACATGTGCTGTTTGTGTTCTGCAATCTTAGCCATCTATAATATACACAAAGGCTGATGTCCAATTTTTATCTCAAAAAACAAATATCACTTATGAAAGGAGATGCATTTGTAACAAGCCATTCCCTTGAAATATGTTTTCCAGTACATTTCTGCCTTTCTCATTTGACCTGTCCCACATGCAAACATGTAGAGTAGGCTACATAAACAATGGGATATTTGGTCTTCCTCTGCTGTTTCGAGATTGCTGTATGATTAGGAACAGATCATGTTATTATTTAACGCTAAGCTTTGGCATCTGGATGTAACATATGGTTATAATTAGCCAGAAGACGAAGGTCCGGCTGCGGTCGGCCTGTGGAGAGGGAAATCATGAGTTCACGATCTTTAAGGGATTAAAGCTGCATCTTGGGAAAAGCGTGTGTGTGTGTGTGTGTGTGTGTGTGTGTGTGTGTGTGTGTGTGTGTGTGTGTGTGTGTGTGTGTGTGTGTGTGCGTGCCTGTATGCGTGCGTGCGTGAGTGTGTGTGTGTGAGTGTGTGTGCGTGAGTGTCCTGTGTTTTCCTGAGTTCTTCCAGTCTGTGTTGCACAAAATGTTCAACTCTGTAGTAATTGCACAGTATATGTTAGTGTACATAGACATACCTATACATATACTGACTGGATGTAACATTAATTGTATAGGTGTACATGTACATTTTTATAAAGGGAATTTATAAGATGTTTATGATGTTAATGTACTATTACAAATCGCAAACCGCAAAATCGGCTGTATCATTTTTCACATAATATATATACGCGGAACAGCGTGTATTTCATACCTGTGAAAGTATTTTTTAGCTGTAAATGGCCAAATATGCTACATTATTAGGGAAGATGATTTACAATTAGTGCATGTTCTACAGCGCCACATAGTGGTCACAGGAAGTGACATTTAAGTCCTTAGTGCAATATCGAATACTCAAAATTCAGATCTGCATCAACGGACCTCCAGTCAAAGTAACATCATGCGTGGGAGCAGAACTGGGATCTAAAGGTATTACTTTACAATCAGCCTCTGCAGTAACAAACACTGTGTGTCGCCTGTGAACTCAAAAGTAAATGTTGACTTTTTTTAGTTTACGTCTGTAACTTAAACATTTAATACTTATAATTATACTTATTTTAAGCCAAACCATTATCTTACCAAACCTAACCAAGTAAGTGTGTTGGCTAAACCCAGCCATTTAGTTTTGTTGCGTTTTAGTGTAGTTTTGTTTAAAAAAAAATGTTTCCCTTGAAACGTAATTTAGAATGCAGTTTAGTTGTGTTTAGTCTATCTTAGTTCTGAGATTATTATGGGCAATAAATTAGCCATACTGCAATTATAAAGGGTTAGGGTTAGTGTTTTCAGTTTGTGTTGCTTAAATGGAGCTAAAAAATTAGCCCAACACTATAACAAACCTGGGAATCACGGATCCTGCCGAAGATTAGATTTCCTTGTGTAAGAATTTCTGAACAGTACTGCATAAATAAAATGAATAATTGCCTTGTCATTGCTACTTGTATTTCAATGGATAAAGAATATATTACATTTTCCACAGAAGGGGATGACTGAATGTTTGTGACATGGAGCGGGTTAGGCTACAAATTGTTAAGTCAAAATACATGGAAAGAACTTGACCTCCTTCTTAGTTCCCTCAATGCCAACCAAGGTTGGTTTGTGTTGCAACCCTGAAGGTCCAGAGCTACACAAAGCCAAAGCTGAAAGTAACACTCAGAAGACAGAGAAACGCCCTGAGGGATGCAGTCATCTGGGATTACTGGGCTGGAGAGTCTGCATATCATATTATCATTTCCTTGTCTTTTAATTCTTACTCCTGTCAAAAGAGCTGCTTCAACTGGATGTGCTGAGGCTACTAACTCATATCTGTTTCAGTTCAATGTCAGAAGACTGAAATTTCATATGAGAAAAGTTAGTAGATTCAGTTACTTTAGCCGAGTTCTTTCACTCTTTAGATTGCTCTAAAACAGATTGCAAATACTTTCACATTCAGAGTATTTCAAACCAACTCTGTCAGGACTGTTTGAGAACCCTTAAAGTCAGTAAAGATACTTGAGAAAGTAAAAGTAACATGAGCCATAAAATGTTTTTATGAAGTTCCACCTAATGAAGCAAATTGGTATGTATAACATTAAGTTATATCTATCTTGAAGAATGTGTATAATTTGGGGTAAACCGAGCAGCTACCTCAAGCTAAAGCACACGTTTCCAGGCAATGGCAATTTAACTCAGCTTTGGGCTCAAACATCCCAATGTACTTTCTATGAAAGTTGGCATCCTCTGCCATGATTTATGGAACAATAGGATATTGTAAGCAAGGCAGAGTACAGTGGATATTGCTTTACAGCACATATCGGAAACTACTATGACAGCTACTTTATTACTTTTGTTTAAACTGATGAGTCCATGTTATCAAATGCTGTTACAAGTTTTAAGCATCCTGATTGAAACAGGAGGCACTGGGCTGTCAGCCGGGAACAATGAGCTCCAGTGTAGGAATGCAGCATCAAAAAGCTATACAGATGAGTTATTTCTGCCATGGATGCATGGTCAGCAGTCTTGGTTTAAGCCAAAAGCAGCTGATTAATTTGAACCTTTTTTGTGTTTTATTGTGGGTAGTTGCCATGACTACTAGTCAATGCAAGCCAAAAATGCTGTTACAATACCCATTTTCATACACAATGCAAACGTACTGGTAGAGCTGACCCACCTGAAATGTAAGATAGATGTTGACATCTACAGCGGAGTGCTATTTGACAGTTCGACAGACTACTGGACAAACAGACTGACTGAACCAGTTTGAACTTTCTTTCATGCCGTTGCTACAAAGACAAACGAGATAACAAAACACAGACATTTAGAGTATTTTACAGGCTCTCCACGTGACTCTTCAGTATGGGAATTCTGTCTGGCTCAGACCAGCCTGCACGTGAACACCACAAGACTACTGATATTATAACCATTCATAAGACTGTGCTTTGTCTCAGTTAAAGTGTGTCCAAAAGCCTCCTCATTCCATCAGATACTAGGACAGAGTAATAAATTCTCTTTAAATAGCCAGTCTAAGCATGAAGCCTCAGCAGTGTTAAGAAGTGTGTATATGCAAAAGGTATCAGCAGATGTTATGGATTTACCCCAGCAAATACACATGCTGAGGGCTGTTTGGAATCAAAACATGTTCTAGGAGATTTTGAGCTTCAGAAAACATTTCACAGTTAGTGCTTGGATATCACCTCAGCACAGCTTCCTCTTTACAGGGATATCAGTTTGTCTGTCAAAGATAAATGTTCATAAACCTGCTTAGAAATCATGTTTAACCTCTTAAATAAGATTTTCTTCAGTATGTAAAGTATTCCACTCCTTTATCTTGTGTATCCATGCTTACAGTGCAAAGAGGATCTGCTAGTTGTTAAAGCAGCTTCACTTAAGCCCACAATAACTCACTTTACGACATTAAAGGCTTTTACACACTCGCAGCGTTCAGCGTTCGGACATTGGGGTTCACATTTGTGATTGTGATGTATTTATCAATGCAACATCATTTCATTGTAATTAACCCTGAAAGTAAATCTGTGAAAATCTTTTGTGTCCATTTCAAACTTTGGTGAACTTTGGCCTATATATTTTTTAAATAGCAAACCATCTTGCCTGAGCTGAACTTTGAAGGAATGAAAAGCGAGAGAGAATGGCAGTAGCTATCTCAGCTTATCACTATCACCTCTCATGTAACTCTGCTGCAGTGTACATTGCTCCACAAAAGAGATGTGGTTTGTAGTTGTCATAGAGTCTGTAGTGTTTGATTCCACTTGCTATGAATCCAGTGGTGTAGGTTTGTTGGCTAGAGGGTGCCCCCGGCCTCTTAGCTGGTAGCTGTGTAACTTTAAGAGGATATGGTTATGTATGTTGTATTGTTGTCACATAAGTTAAGTTGCATGCATACAATTCAAATAACTCAATGTTGATTTTAGTTTTGTTGTTCTTCATCTTCTTAAAAATGTGACGGCCCACCGGCATTTGACCATTTAAAAAAAATATATTTTCTAGGAGTATAACATGTTTAAATTTAGCATCTGTGTAATTTAAATCTGTGTAACAAATGCTATAAACCCAAAAATTGCTGCAGCAACTTATGAACAATAATTTAGCATGGGAGTGGCCATCTTATAACTCCATCATAATATGTTAAGCCCCTATACACTTTCACAATTTATTTATTTGAATTAATTTATTAATTACATTTAAGTGGTGGGTGCTAGAAATAATATGATGTCGCCTGACTTCCTTCTTTGCTTCTGTCATATGTACTACGGCCTCACAATTCTAAACCTCCCTGCCGTGATCCAGTTTACCAATAGATGATAACGGCCTATTGAACTAATTAGGAGGTGGAGTAGGGCCGTACCACATCAAATCTATGCTCCTAAAGACAGCTGATAAGGGCCATTTAATCTGCTGATAACATTCGAAGCAGGCTTTTAAATATACTGTGTGAACTTATTGTGCTGTGAGGTGAACTATTGTGACTGACGAGCCCGAGAATATTACCAGGCTGCTAGTGTGTTAGCTTCCAGTTCCACACTCACAAACACCTTCTGGTGGGATCAGTTCTTTACATTATCAATATATGTTTTATTTAATTAAATGTAATTAAGTAAATCATTTCCCAGAAGTTGTAATTTACCACTGACAAGCCATCTAATGACATGTCTGAGTATTCTAACTTAACTTAGCCAAGACGTGTCAAAAGCCTGTTAATAAAAGAGTGAAAAACACCTTTACTAGGTTGCAGTGGTTGCATCTTATTTAAACTACTTTCTACTTCAGTAAACGTATAGCAGGACTTCCATTTCCTTTTCCATTTGGTTTTAGACTTTCTAGCCCTGCTTTCTGTGTTCAGTGAGCTTCCAGCTTTCTCC